>NW_022639683.1:17842-18662 GCF_010583005.1 Odontomachus brunneus
TGTGTGTGTGTGTGTGTGTGTGTGTGTGTGTGTGTGTGTGTGTGTGTGTGTGTGTGTGTGTGTGTGTGTGTGTTGGGAGTGTGCATTAATTTTAAAGGATTTTCAAGAGATTGCGTAAAAAAATTAGACCGACAAACTTTGAGAGCAAATAGAGGACATAAAAACAAATTTATTTTATTAATAATGTTTTTCTTTACGACGCTTTGTTTTAATACTACAGTGTACAAAGTAGAAATTTTATGATTTTAATAAAAAACAAACATATAAATGGAAAAATTAAATTTATTTCAATTATATATATATATTTTTTTTTAATCTTTAAAAAACAATGGATAAAAGAACGGAACAAAAATGCGCAGTTAATTAGCTCAATTTATAATAAATGTTCAAAAATGTTTATTAATTAAGCGTGCTTCATTGTAGCACAAGGGTATTTTGTATTTACTTTCGCAATTTTTATCGATGAGGCATTGAAACAGAAACAGAATCGTTAACCCGAATTTCAACGATGTCATCTTTGTGTTCAAGCAAATGGAGGAATTTTTGAACATTTATTATAAATTGAGCTAATCAGTTGCACATTTTTGTTCCGTTCTTTTGTTCATTGTTTTTTGAAGATTAAAATATATATCTGTAATTGAAATAAATTTAATTTTTCTACTTATATGTTTGTTTTTTATTAAAATCATTAAATTCCTATTTTGTACCTTGTACGAGTAGTATTAAAACGAAGCGTCGTAGAGAAAAACATTTTTAACAAAATATGTTTATTTTTATGTCCTCTATTTCCCCTCAAAGTTTGTCGGTCTAATTTTTTTAC
>NW_022639683.1:19804-50819 GCF_010583005.1 Odontomachus brunneus
TATATATATATATATATATATATATATATTCTATATTGAAAGTTTGAATATTTCAATATTTTAAAACTAAAATAACAAGCATGTCCAGAATTAGGTACATGTTAGGTACATGTCCAGGCATACTTTTACTTTACACAAAAGCTGTAGAGACCACTATTATTTCATTTCTCTATGCCACGCGTTTTCTAATGTGTAAGATGTGTAAGAACAGCAAGTTCCTTATTTGGATATCATTTTGTACAAAGTTATACTGGAATAATAACTCAATCATCACACTTTCACCACCACCGCCACAAACACTGCTACCGTAACGATGGTGGTGATAATGGTGGTGGTAGTGGTGATGGTGATGGTGGTGATGATAGTATCTGAAGGTTATCTGTACGCGTTCTACCGAATGAAACGAATCGCTAAAAAGAAACGATCCAAGCGCGAGAGAGTCGGCGGGAGAAGGCGCGTCGATAAACGGGCACATGTAACGGAAACAAATTATCGCGGGAAATAAAGATGTCGGCTTGCGGCGAAGCATATTTTCCGTCTGATAAATTACGGCTGCGCGCGTGCCGACTATAGAACTTTAACCCGACGAACGTGATCCTCATTTTTATCGTGAGGCCCGGCCCCGTTATTAGGAGCCCGCGCGCTATCGCGTGCGGACTTATTGCGCGCATGATTTAAGGCGCGGTCAGGCGCGAGAAGGATAAGAGCGAGGGAAAGAGACGCGGGGGAGAGAGGAAGGGCGCCCGCGGGCGAAAGGGCGAATGTCTTGATTCGATAATTGAAATATTAATCCAAGACGTTTCCGACGAGACTGCGAGAGCAACCGTCGCGGTAACGGCTGCGAGAGCGAGGAGGATTTTAATCTCGCGACGAGGTAGGCGCCTCTCTGTGCACACCGCGAGCTATTTCATATTCATGGCGCAGGTAGCGCTGTTCTGTTAATTTCATCGTCGCGAGGATCCCGTGTCGCGGGGAGCGTACACGGAGCGCGCCTCGGAAATATGTGCCACAAATCATAAACCACCTTCGCTGAGGGGAAATTGAATCGAAGGTACGGGGGCGCGTAGTCTCACGGCCTGCTTAAACGGCCCGATCGACCGATAAATCTCGACGCCGCTGGGAAGGATACGATTTCCCCGCGAATCGTAATGCGCTCGTCCTTTGTACAGCCGCGTAAAGTGCGAAGCTGACCTTTGATTTAAGACTTTTTGATAAGCTGGTTCGCCCCGTGATTTATACCACGTGGAAATAATGGTCGTGATATTTCTGCAATTCGAGGAGCAACGTGCCTTGTTACGGAAGCCGCGACGTCCATCGCAATACGTTATATAGCGCGCTTCTCCGTCCGGTTTTATTAAACGACGTAAATTGCAATATGTAAATATCGTACTTTTACCGCCAGCCTGAAACTTTCGGATCTTTATTCATTTAAGAGCGGTTAAAATCGCAGCGGAGAGAAGAGCGTTCTTGGTGTCCTCGGCGTCCAGTATTTCCCCGCGACTACTTGCGGCAAACTTGAGGACAGAAGCAGCTTGAGTAAGCGAGAAAATGCGCCTGCAACTTAACGCCAAAATGTTTAAGGCTGATTTTCGCGCGGATGCACCTTGACACGTCCGGGATTCGCGGCGCTCGTCAGGTACTCTTCCCCGACGAATTTAAGGTCTAGAGTAAACCGACTCGCTCCCGACCGCGGAAGTTTCCCCGAGCTACGAAACTTTACGGGACATAATGTTTTATTTTAACTTCGCCAGTTTACGTTTCGCAATAACGAAGAACTAAAACCGTCAAATTCATGGAACTTGGCTCCGAAGTTATATCCTTTTATAGTATAGCGGAGGATTTCCCTTTAAAAAGTAATTAAAGCATTGCGTTTGTAATTTCAGAGCTCTCCGCGATAAACAGACATTTGCTGTGTTAACGGCTTCCACTGGAAAATTTTTACTGTCGGCGTTTGATCGCGCGACAGAAATAACGGCTACTGCATCTTCATATTATGAGCGTCAACGGTGACATTTTCGGAGAACGCGTCTTATCGCCATTTACGTGGGTCGTGTATTACCAAGAACCGTTGCAGCGGGAACAATCGCGATCAATGGTGCACGGCGCGAGGTATCGGTTATTCGGAGGGAAGAGATCGCCTCGGCGTGTCACAGTGTGAAAAATCTACTTGTTCCCGAAGCGTGGATTATTTTAAGCTTCTCGCCGCGTACAGTCGCCTATATCTGCTCGGCTCGCCAGGGAATACAAGAAATACGTATTTCCGTGCCACCCGCTGCTCTGTTTTCTCCATTTTCAGCAAGAACCATTGGAATATTTCAGAGAAAAAATGTCATCGACTCGCACAGATCGGTCACGTAGCTCTCGTTTCGAAAACGAGCTCGAAAACTTTCGCGCGCGAGCTTTCGTGAAACGCCACTCTGTTGAAATCAACAGCGGGTCCGTCATAAATCGCGTTAGTAACGCGAAACTTAAAACGATCATCCGTTGTGTTTAAGTCACTCCACCGTTTTCGAGAGATTGACTTTGGCTTCGTGACGATATATCATTATATCTTAAAATTTATTCGGATTAGTAACTTTTTTCTGTGTAAATTGTATCTCTGAACTTTTGCATTTTACCAACCAGTCGTCTTGTCGTTTCAGAGGATATTATCGGGAACACCAAGTAACATTGAACGTGGCGAGAGCTGCCGCATCGGATACTCCTGCTCGGATACGCGACTCTAAACTTCTTCGGACAGAATCCCAAAGGGAAGTCGACTTGCGAACGGCGAAAGAAAAAGAAGGAAGTTTGGAGCTTCCACACAGAGGTAAGACGCGACCGCCTGGCGATCTACAAGGCCAAAGTTTTTTTTCGCGAAATTAGTCGGAGCAAATGAATTCGGAGACCGCGTTACATTCGTGAAAGTTTCCATTTATACGGCGAGCTGGCTATTCGTCCGCCGATGTTGTTATCGACACTGTCTCGCGAGAGAACTAATATTCCTCGGACAAAAGAGGGAAAACAGGACGTTTATTGTGGCGGAAAAGAGACTGTGGAAAAGAGAAAAACATTCTGCGCGCGTTGTAAGAGCGAATGATCGCCGATTGGGTCGCACGACTTCGTCGAAACTTCGCGGGTGATTGCGCAGGCGAAGCGATTAAATCTGTCACTCAAGAGGGACAGGAACTTGGCGAGCGCTACGATAAAATCCAGCCTGATTGCGGCCTGTTACTTTTACCGTTGCGTCCAACTTGCCGTCGCGTTACGACGTAGAGCAGTGTACCTCGATATAACGATTACTCACGCCATTAAACTCGCTTTACGTTAATCACTCCTGCAGGACTACGCTCGTAAGAGTCCATTAAATACTGACATTCAGGCTGGACGCCGCGTTGCACCTGCAGCAGCACGTTGCACTGTGTGTTCAGGTGCGCGTTCAGGCCGATAGCGCAATTTCGTAAGGTGACTTAATTTCCCAATCCGAGACACTTTATAAATGTGTGGAGTGAAGAGAAGGGAGATATATCACTGAAAATTATATATTGGGAGTACAAATTAGTTCGGTCCTTTTTCAAAAGATGGCTCTGGCTGTTATGAATGTTTCATAGTGACAGCTGATTTCGGTGATTTCAGAGAGGTTAGACATCTGTCAATAATATTCAGTTTATATCGCTTTGAGTTTCATACAAAACCCCTGTTTTTTACTGTGTTGAATATGTCAAATTTTGTGTTAACTAAGCAGCATTTGCGGGAGGTTTTAGTTTTCTGCTTTAATTGGAAGAAAAGTGCAGCTGAAGCGCATCGAATGCTTGTAGTTTATGGTGACAATGCTCCAACTGATAAATCATGTAGGGAATGGTTTCGACGTTTCACGAATGGTGATTTCAGCGTTGAAGACAAGCCTCGCTCTGGACAGCCAAAAAAATTTGAAGACAAAGAATTGGAGGCATTACTCGATGAAGATCCGAGTCAAACGCAAGAGAAGCTTGCAGAATCATTGGGAGTTACGCAACAAGCAGTTTCCGTACGATTGAAATCCATGGGAATGATTCACAATATACGAGCAAAGACATGACAAAGTTATTCTTCTGCATGATAACGCTCGGCCTCATGTCGCAAAAGTCGTAAAAAATTATTTGGAAACCCTCAAGTGGGATATTTTACCGCACCCGCCGTATTCGCCGGACATTGCTCCTTCTGATTACTAGTTGTTCCGACGAATGCAGCACGATTTGGCAGGTCACCGGTTCACTTCTTTCGTAGAAATCGAAAATTGGCTCCTAACTTGGATCGCCTCAAAAGACGAGACATTTTTTCGAGATGGAATTCGAAAATTGCCTGAGAGGTGAGAAAAAGTAGTAGCCAGCGATGGATAATACTTCGATTAATCTGTTCATTCATTTTGTTCTGAAATAAATGCATTTTTGACCACAAAAAACGGACCGAACTAATTTGTACTCCCAATATATATATATATATATATATATATATATATACATACAATATTTTATTTATAGATATATTAAAAATAACTTAACAACGATGAGAACTTGTTATATACAGTAAAAATAGAAAATAGAATTGCCAAGGCAAAACTTTTGTTATCCTGACTTAAAGTTAAGAAAAAGAAGCAAAGCTGCTGTATTTATACCCGAGTTGCGAATTTTCTTGAGAAGCTCTTTTTTTTGTCAAAAGGATTTTAAAAATCCTCTAAACCGGGTCAAACAAGAACAGTTTGACTGAATGTGGGACAAAGGGTGGAGAACCGGGAAAACGGGATGTCTGGTCAGCAGGTAGATTTCGGAGTTACCTTGTATCCGGCCGTTCGACGGCCGCGTTTACATCGTAAAGCGCAACGTACGAAAGTCAAAACTGTCTTTACGAGGGCTATTTAGGCTGCAGAGTAATCGGAGACTGTCCCCGGTAAATCGAACTTGCTGGAGGCGATGCGTTCGATAATCACCCGAGTCACAAGCACGCGCGCGCGCGCGCTTATGAGCGTCAAAATGTTGCAACGATGCCGCGTGCTGCAAGCTGTTACGTTCAGCGCAAGCTCGACGAGTGACGGATAATGGCGTTATAACGGCCCGATACGATCTCGCTCATTTACGGGACGCATTACGTTGTCTATTAGAAGCGGTAACGATGCGCCGCTGCTAATATCACCGTCAAATGCGTTTTTAAATATGCCATATCGCGGTTAACCGCTACCTGTCGTTTCGAATTTATCTCTTAATGGAAACTTCGACATTGTCGAAGTTTTCGTGTGAGTCGATTTTTTCTGGATAATCCCCGTCAGTAGGATTATATTTGAGATAAACGATCTCACGATCGATAACATGCGATCGATAACGTTTGGTGAACGATATAGATGAGATGAACGATATATGTAGCAATCTTGTGTAATTTATTTGCACGCAAGCTTGAGAAGATTATTTGGGCTAAATAAAATATTCTCATGGTAATACATTTATTCAAAGCGGCTTTATTATTTCATTACAAAATCGAGTATTTATTTTTCGTAATAATAGATGAAAAGTGATTAATGCGGCCGCCTCGCACGGGAGGCTTCGAGACGAGTCAGTTATTATGGGCCTCATTACCCCGCACATTACTCATTCAAAGCTAATGCTCTTATTTTCAAAGCTATTTAACTTAGATAGACCGAGACATTACCAACATATGAGACGTTAAATGGAACAGCGGTACAAGTCGCATTTCCTTAGTTTTGAGAGAATCTCTCATTTTGAGAGAGGAAAAGGGCTCATAGAAGTACTCATGGAAGTACTTAGTATTAAATTTAACTGCAGCATACTTTTGATACTTTGTTACAGCATACTTTTGATCTCGAGTATATATATATATACATATATATAAAGGAATATTAGAGGAAATATCGTGAAACTTTTATTTGTGCAACATGCGCTAGAGAAAAATTCTAAGAATAAAGCTATCAAATTCTACGCTGAAGTGATTACACGTCACGACAGTGTCGAATTACATTAAGAAAAAAATACGTGAAAATTTATTTATTTTATATTTATTAATATAAAATTAATCTCTGAGAAACAACGTTTGTTTCTGTGAAATAAATTCATTTCTATGAAATAGGTTTTATATCTTATTATATAAGTTTTTTATATTATCTCACAAATATATTTTCAAGTTTTGTTTTTTCAGTATAATTACTATTATTAAGACTGCATTACGTTATTCCTCTCTTTTCGAGGCTCACGCGTATACTTACGCGCAAGGTCGTTAATTCTTTACTATTGACTTTCTCGCGAGAAGGAATTTTAAAGAATTTTTGCTCTAGTAGTTTTTGAGAATGTCCGTCGGTGATATTATTTAAATGATGTTGTTGCGTAAAGCCGAGCGCTTAATTTACCTTACGATGCCGCTTCCGCTCGTGTTTAGACGAATTGCGTGGATATGCGATTTCACCATCGGACATTGCGGAATGTGCGGATCGTTAATCACGTTAACCCGGCTCGGCGATTTTTCTCCTATTGTCGGCTTATCGTAGCGATTGCGCCGACCACTGGTACGTTACCGCGAAAGTTAGTCGTTGCTTATCCCGCCCGGTAATTCTGCGGTCCGCGATAGGATAATGGCGAATGCCACACGATGCCCTTCACCCAAAGAGCGAAGTTCCGAATAATCGTTAACTTGGGCGATATCGAGATATTCTTTACAATGCAACAGATACCAAGAGAGGAATATTTTTTCCCGAATACAAAATAAGCTATCACTTTTCAGCGCGAAAGATTGCGCGAAAGATTGTATGATTTTCTTTTCACGTTCAAATTTTCATAGCATAACCAACAAAAGCCTTTGATATTAGCAATAACCGGGTGTGAGGCGATCTACCTTGGTGATATTGGGATTAGCCTCTTCTGACGTTCCGTCAGATAAAGTTAAAACGCTATTAAGGAAAATGCAGAAGGCTGAAGGTGATAAATCAACCGTGAAGATTAAGACCGTGGGAAGGATGTAGGTTACGCGAAAGGGCTCTCACAGTTGCGCTCTATCTCTGATATTTTCTGCGCCATGGTCAGATCTGACCTCAGCGCAGTAGCTGATTGTTAACTCAACAAAGTCATTTTTTTTCTTGCGCATTTCTCTCTTGCTCTTTCTCTCCTCTTCTGCCACCGTCTCTCCTTTTTTTTTCGCTTGTGGATGTCGTGAGTTTCTTTCTTTTTCGTAACAACAGCCACAACGGCTGCAACAGCAACGGCTCGTTGGACAAGTAACGCGAAAGTTCGTCCTCTTGGCTTCCTTCCTTTGCACTTTGGTTCCGTAGTCCCTCCTGCACTACCCATCCTCCCCTGTGTCCTCTTGCAACCGCGGTACATACCCAGGTCGCACGTAAATTACGCGACTGGAGGAAGGGAGAGAGGTCGAGACAGAAGAAAGAGGGGTCCGAGCCGGCGACGGCTCGTTAGGCATTTATAAATAAATAATTCAGATGTTCCTAAAATAAATGCTCCAAGGTATCACGCTACCTCGACTCGGTGGAGCCACATTAGAGAAAATAGCAATGAGTTCGCGAAAGAACCGACGGATCATAGTGTTGCACAACGCTTATTTTTATGGACGAAAACCAGTATTTGAAATCTATCTTACGATATCGATTTAAAATTTTACATATGTAGTTATATACGGAAGACAATATTTTCCTTATAGTCATTCGCCAAATATTAAGATGGTGAGCGGGAAAGGAAACAGGATATTAAAGCAGGATTTCTCAATAACGTTGTAACAACAGTTATCAATAATATTTAGTAAGGGAGAGTGAGGCAAATAGTGACGGATTTTTTTTCTCCTTTGTGTAAGCTATTTTCAAGTTGTCAAGATCAGATGTTTTACTAAAACGATACTTTGCATTTTAAATTATACGAAAAACTTAAGGACAAGATCCATATGGAATAATTAGATTTTTATAGAAACTAAAATCTGCATTTTGTCATTATTGATCCATATGGAATAATTAAATTTTTATAGAAACTAAAATCTGCATTTTGTCATTATTTGCCCCAGCGTGGGGCAAATGGTGACAATCATGAAAAACAGTCCTGAATTTCCATTCGGTCTCTCTTTTGACGATGTGTTATTAAATAAAAATTGAAATATAATTTCTTTATTGCTATATGTAAGAATTTTATTAAAACAAATAATGTATAAAATCTAATTTTGGTTTAATAATGTGACGTGTTTTTAGAAAGTAATTTTTCAAATTACTTATTAATATTTTCTATATGTAAACCTAGTTTAATGGCTTTCAAATTACACCCAACAAAATAAATGGGAAGAAATGCAATTCAACTAACACTGAATAAGTCATATAACGTTATTTAAAATTTGTCACTTTTTGCCCTAAGAGTTACCTCTTCTTTTAAAACACTTAAAACAATAAACGAATTGATATATACATATAGAAGTTAGATCACACTAGAAGAAACTCATATCGTACAATGCTGAATAAGTAAAATCTTATTTAGGGGTTTGCGAGTCAAAACAATCTAAACAGAAATATCCGAATAAGATTCAGGTTTTATCTTGTTTCACAAAGGCCAACATTTTAGGTTTCTTTATTAGCTGTGTTTGGCTTAGCAGATTAATCGTTTTCTTCAAAGATAATTAGATGTTCGAGAACTTACTCGCTGTTGATGGTGGTAGTAGCATAGACGCGGGAAATATAGGAGGAATTTAAACTGTCACTTATTTGCCCCCCTCTCCCTTACTCGGCTCATACGGACAAAAAGAATTTTGCTCTCTGTTTTCGTGACACGAAATATTTACTGACAGATTATTTTCAGCGTTATTCAAAGCTACGCTTTTATCGTGCCTGATGAAATAATCAAGAGAGTAGCGTCAGCATCGCAGCTTGGTACGCAGCGGCATCGACGAGACTCGTTAGACATTCGCGAATAAATAATTCATCCGTCCCGCGCTGCGAGAAAACAAACACTCGAAAGTCCCTCGTTAAGGTGGCGTCTATGTACCGTATAGTACTTAAGGCACCTTCTCAGCGTGAGGCGAGAAGGAATCACGCCGCTCGTAACGAACGTAGTTAATTGATTCCCCGCAAAATCGCGAGATGTAAAACGGATGCGAAACCTGATGGGCCGGGACGAGACAGGGAGGGCTGATGATACTTGGGACGGGCAGCGTCTCGCTTTTCTGAGAACGTAATGGCGTAATCTGAATTTTAATGCGATTTTGATTTAAGCGGCCGCGCGTTTATTCTGGCGCGAGCGCGCCGCATAAATTAAGCGCGGCGAGACGGGGGTGACTTTATCCGTCTTACAATCGGCAGGATTTTCTTAGCCGACGCGGCAGCATAACATGGCGAATTAGCACGCTGAGCCGCGCCGTCTAACACTTTTATTCGCAGCGTCGCCTCCGAGACAGAGGCGGGATATTCGCGCGCTATTTTCCGCGCACCTTATGCATTGCATTTTATCCGTTTCGTATAGCTCGGGGATACTATCAGGATTTATACTAAAAAGTAGCGGGTTACGCACCGGGAAATCCTTGCGGGTATTTTCATCGTATTCCGCGCGGCGCAATGATGTAAAACGCGCACGCGAAAGGAGGGATCGTTATCCAGTTCGCGGGAGCGAGAACTCTTTGTGGAAATGCAACTCGCAACTTGCGGAGCTGCAATTCGCGAGAACTGTCACGTACTTCTTGTAAAAATGCTGGTGATCAATAAGAAAAATCCCGGGGTGGTTTGCGGCGTGGGAAGGAGGGAAGGGGGCGAAAGTGCCGTAGTTTTAAACAAGCCGCTCCTTGTGCGCTTCGCCAAAAATCGCTGGGCGTAATTTCCGTATCGAATTTAATGTCAAAGGCGATTTTACGGGTTCGTTAATGCGATTTCCGCCGGCTAACCCGACTTTGATTCGGTGTTGATCTTCGCGGTTGTAAACTCAAAGTGCTCACAACTCTCCAGTTCATCTCGAGAGAGCGTGAACAACTCGATGGCGAATCGGTTACGGTGATTGAGTTGTCGTCCTCCTGGAGCCGGAAACGGAGAACACGGAGGACTTCGTGGAAGGTAGCTTTTCTTTACGCAGCCACGAGTCAATTCGAACTGATATTTAAGAGCGCATTAAAAATGTCGGTTGAACTCGACAGCTTCCTACTCCGAGATGTCGGTCGAAGAATGTTCATTGAGTGACTTCAGTTGAAATGAGGTACGCGGTAGAAACTCTTTTATATGCGTCACGGTGATTTATAAATCTCAAATACGCTGGTTGATTTTAATGTAGTTTTTCAATATGGAGAATTTCATGAATCTAAGAAAATGTGAAAATTAATTCTTACGAAGTAAGGAATCTAGATTTTATTTATGAAGAAGAAATTTTACCTGCGACAGGACACTTGATCCGAAAAAAACGTGGCCATGACAACTTTAAAGTGACAACTGTACGAGTTTAGTATCCCGAGTCGAAATTTTAACCCTATGGTGAATCTTGAATTCTACACCGCAGTAGGAGCTAAGATAGCAAAGTAGGTTTAATTCTAATGATATAATTTACTCCTACTTTGACCCTGATGATGTTTGAAATTTCCGCTTTCGCCATCTTTAGCATCAAAGAAGGTTGTATAATAGTAGGATCTTAGGAAGCAAAGTAGGTTCAGTTGCGAACCTCTAGCTTTAGCTCCTACATATAATATATTTTATAGAAATATTTAAAAAATTTGATAAATAACGAAACAGAAACGTCAAATAGCATACAAAATGTACATTTTATTTGTTGCATATATTTCAGACATCATCAGAGTCAAAGTAGGAGTAAATTATATTATTAGAATTAAACTTACTTTGCTATCTTAGCTCCTACTGCCATGTAGAATTCAAGGTTCAACATAAGGTCAAAATTTCGACTCGGAAATGAGTGTTAATATCGTCAAAATAGGTTTCACCTAGGTTGATTATCAAACAAAATAGGTAGATTACCTAAGTAGACTCAAACTATTTTTAAGAGCGTCAAAGTAGCGTCAAAATTTTGACAAGGTAGAGTTAAAGGTTCAAAAGAGAAGTTAATGAGTACCAATATCGTCAAAATAGGTTTTACCTAGGCTATAAACCGTCTAAGTAGGCGCAAAATATCCTTAAGAGCATCAAAGTAACATAAAAATTTCGACTGGGGATGTTGAATGATAATGTCTATTCGATACGTCTATAATCAAGCCTATAATTTTTGTAGTTGTTAACTAAAGCTTTGGTTGCAATAACTATAAAATAGTTTTTTAAAACTATTATATAGTTATAAAACTCGTATAATTATCAGGTACATAATTATCATCACTATATCTTTTTTCTAATTGTACACTGAGAGAAAATGTTTGGTATTTATAATCATGTAGAGAAATAATTACTATAAATTGTAGTCAAGACAACCGTTTTTTAGCTAATTGTACTATAATTTTTAGTAACAATAATGTTATATGTACTACTACTATTTTTGGAATAATCGAAAAATATGATTGATTCGGCTTAAACCATATTTTTATATAATAGATAGTAACATGCATATAAGATTGTTATCACTAAAATTATGATACGATTGACTAAAAACTGATTGTCTTGACCATAATTTATAATTATTATTTCTTTTTATGATTATAGTTAGAAATACTAAGCATTTTTTCTTAGTGTAAGCGTACAATAGTAAATTACAGTATTTGTTACTCTTACAGATTTCCCTCTACTTTCATTTCCTAAAGTTTTCGAATTGCCGTTGATTCATGATAATGACCTCGATAAGGCTGAAAACTGCTTTGTCCTAAAGCTGTCAACCGGGAGATACGTGACGGCAAATAGCCTCGCTTTGTACCGAGCAACCAGTACTTCCTACGAGAGAGGACAACGCCGGCTTTAAAACAAACGGAATTCTCAGTTCGCGCTCGTGACGCCCCGCGCCGTTTTCACGGCGAAAAATGAAGCTTATTTTTCTATTTGAAACGTAAGAACTAAGCGTCGCGTGCGCGCGCGCGCGTGCGGGGACACATGCAAAAATATGCGCAGTCGTGAATCAAAGAATGAAGACGCACGTGCATCGCTTCCCGATGCGAGAGCAAAATGATCAATAAGTGCGGAATTAAACGTTCTCAATGAAGAATGCAGCCGAAATTAATTCGATGGAAAGTAATAAAATTATGTAAATATTATTTCCATATTAATGAGTAATTATCCCCAACGTCCATCTAATTGAATAGCTACGTTCGTCAGCCACGATTCTACATGAGATATTTATTAAATACCGTCGTAGGTTAAATAAAATATATAAGCATTTCGATATTGCGAAAAATCGCTAAAACATCGGAATGCTTATTCACTTGTTTACGTATTTGCGCGTGAGTCTTGTAAACTTAATTGTGCAATTAAGTTAAGTGCAATCGGCATTCCAAGTCGAAGGCACGTCGATCTGAGGCCCTCGCGCCCTAAGCTATCGCGAATATTCGGTACGTCGATGGTGATCGATGGTAGCCGCCGGAAGGGCAATGTGGTGGGTCACGAAGTACATGAAGCTGATAAAGAGCGAGTTGACTATCTGCGCGTTCCCTGCAAATTCCCTATCCACTGGCGGGTCAGGACTCCCGGTGTTCGTCTCGCGGGCGATAGCAGTGACGAAAGGAGTGTATCAATCTTTCGATATGCCCGGGAAAGTCACGTAGTCCAAGTTATTCACTTTATTCTTTCTCTCACGCCACCCGTCGGCTTCTTCCTCCTTGTTCTCCTCATTTTCTCCTCATCTCCCGGCTTTTTCTTGCGCCTCGCTTCAATTCCGTTACACCGATATTCTATCCTGCAGTCGTGCAGTAACACACGTAGTGCACGCGCCGATCGCGTTATTTCTCACATGTTCAATCGCTACTGGTGATTTTTCACAAACTCGCTCTCATGGTGTTTCGGTACAACGTGTCGTTAACGATAGATCTTTTAGCGGGGCGTTGGCTGGAAATCCCAATGAGTTCTGTTAGTTTTGTTCTTGTCTTAAGTGGGAGCAGTGCGGACAAAACCAACCGAGGGGAATACGTGTCTGTAGAAGGAAGCGCTTACACCGTGAAAGAAAAATGCCACGAGCAGTACAAACAGTAGTCCTATATACATTCGTGGACTACTGCTGTTTATGGACTTCTTACATGCATTCCCCTCATTCGATTTTAGCCCTACTACTCCCACTCAGGACAAGGATAGAACTAGAACTCTATTTCTGTCCTTTGTATATGCCCATACTATTTCTTACGCCAGAGACCGACCTATCTATACACGATTATGGTTCACTTTCAGAAAAAAAGTTACTAAATTTCAAGAAACGTTTGTTTGGATACAACTGTGAACATATTTGTTTAAATTAAGTAATTGTTTTCTAAAATTAAATAAAGAAGTTTTAAATATAAATCTCTTTCTTTGATTTTAGAAAAATCAATTTTTCTTTGATTTTAGAAAATAATTACTTAATTTAAACAAATATGTTCATAATTGTATCCAAACAAACGTTTCTTGAAATTTAGTAAATTTTGTTCTCAGTGTTGGAACCTTCAATACGCGGACGATCAATTATGGTTTGCGATTGATGATTATAAAATACAGCATGTCTAATTGTCAGTCACTAATCTCAATCAGCTGTTTTACACTGTTTGGCAGAAAAGTAGTCGCTAATCGCAGTCGTAATCCAACCTGCAATTGCTGATACGAGCTTGACAATGTTACAGTGGAAAAAGACACGCGCAGTGGTAACGATAGATCCATGCACCGGCGCGCGCTATTATTTGTTTCGTGCGATAATGGGAAGAAAGTAGGACTCGTTAATCACGTTCCATTATCTGAGTTTCAGCGCGAACTTTCGTTGTAATCGTCGCAATTTTCTCCGTTTCTTTTTTCTTTATTTTACGACCGTTCCGTGTATATTTCGCATCACTTCGTTGAACAACGGCGCGGTTGTGCGGTGATCGATAAAATTTCGCGTTTTGACGAAGAGGCAATTGAGAAGACGGCGCGACGCATTAAAACGAGTTAATTTCAGATGAAACAGGATTTCCTCTAAAATCAGTAGCCAGTCGGGGAAAATTCGATTGAATGCTTGCACGATATAATAGCTGCGAAATGAGAATGCGGAAAGAAGAAATTAAATCAGCCGGTCTAATTGACGAACATTGCGAATGAAAGCACGACGAATTCCATCAACTCGGCAAATTTTTATTTTTCGTATCTACATACGCGATTTGCATGCCACTGGCTTCATCAAGCGTATTTTTGAATTTAGTCTTGAATACGCTGGACAGGCACATTCCGTATTCCCCGCAACGGATAGATATAAAAAACTGATTTATCATACTCGCAACACGATGCAATTTTGGATTGTGTGCGCCGAAATTATAATAACGGGCCGTTTATATCCGCATTACATTTTTATATCTCACATTCAAATATTTTATTTGCAATTAGCCGATTGCGCGCTGACGTGGCTGCACTTGTTTTTCCCCTCTTAATTGCGGCAAATTCCCCGCGCTTGCATGTTAATCGTGCTCTTTAATTACCTCATTATTAATCGGATTTCAGATTTGCATCTCGTTGGCATTAATCAATTTTAAGCGCATTATTTGTGTTCCTTCAACCAGAACTCATTTCTGTTTATTATTGTTATACGGTAGACAATCGTCTATGTCATAATGTGACTGTAAGTCGAGGAAAAGAGGATCAATTCGCGAACGGAAAATTCACAACGCTCGATTTGATCGGCCCTTGTATAAGATCAAATCCGACGTAATCGGAGAAGTGGAAATTACAACGTTATTGCGCGATCGTCAAATTTCGAGTGGTCTGTGTAATACGACAACGCTGCCGGTCCGGTTTGTACAAATTTCTGCTTCGGGTTCGTGTAACCGGTTGTTGAGCGTCGTAACGGTGATATTTCTGCGCGCACGCGAATATAACATAGAGATTATGAACGACGTTATTAAGCGCGGCGCGTATCGCACGTTATCGCGCGACCCGCGTAATCCTGCCATTGCAATTGTTTTTAACGACTTTAATCAGCGTCGAATATATTCTACTTCCGCGTTAAATTACGCGCACTGCACGGAAGGCCAATACGAACATTTATTAAAGCCCGCAGGAACGAAATCAAAACTGCGTTTGCGCTGCAAATTATGCGCGACTTGCAGCGAACCAATCCACCTTCGTATTTTACACGGTCTCTTTTTAATTCATATTTTTCGTCGTTTTTAATAAGATTCGTTGAATTTTTATATAATTTTTTCTATAATTTTATGTTTCGATAAATTTACAAAATTATATGCACGCCAAAAAATCGCTCAATAATATTAGCTAAAACTCAGCTGATTCGAACTTACTTAAAGAGCTAGTTTGCTATCATTGCTAAAAGTTGACTATTACAGATAAAAATTTTGCTGTGAGATATAAATTTATTAACTGAAATTAAAAGCGCACATTCGTTTGCCGAATAGCTAAAAAAGTGGCCGCTATTTCGAAGTATCTTATGCGTGTGAATTTTGATCAATCGGCTCTGGGGGGTAAAGAAATTAATCTTATAGAGTTCATTCCATCGCATTACGCGCATTGATTAACCAATTTTCTTTCGTTATTACCTCAATAATTATCAGAGTCTATAAAAAATAGCACAAGATTTTTCTCCATTCAATTTAACAAGTTCTGCACGCACACGAACACTTAAATTCAGACACCTAATATAATTAATAGGTATATATAAAACAACAAGTTTTGTCTCTTCACGATATTTTATCGTATAATTTTTTTTTATTAGCCTTACAAATGTATACAGAATATCGAACATACAGCACGTACCAACATTCGTATGCGGGTAGAGCTCATGAAATGGAACACAACAGACCTCTATTTTGTAAATAAGCAGAATAATTATTCTTTTACTTTGATCCTCAGTGACCAAATTAATTTCATCAATATAGTCGATTGAATGAATCTGAACAATTTGATTACGAATGAAAGAGGTCGCGCGTTGTCCGTGTTTGCTACACTTTAATCGACACCCGATTCTTTCAAATAAATAATACAAAAACGGTTTGGTTAGGTTTGGTATAGCGCGTGTGAGAACGCGCGTTAAAGAGATTTCTTTCCTTATTTCTCTCATTCGCTACATCGACTTATTTGCGGATTACGACCGTTTAAAGTCGCGATCAAATTTAGATTTTACATTGAGAGAAAAATGTAATATAACGGTATTTGTAACTATAATTATATAGAGAAATAATTACTATAAATTATGGTCAAGACAACCATTTTTTAATCAATTGCACTATAAAAATATAAAATACAGTTTGCACTAAATTGGGCCCAACTATATTTTTTGGTTGTTCCAACACGAAGATAGTAGAAAGTAGTAGAAGGTAGAAGATAGTAGTAACATGCATATAAGGTTATTATCACTAAAATTATAGTGCAATTGACTATAAAATGGTTGTCTTGACCATTAATAGTAATGACCATAATTTATAGTAATTAATTCTCTATATGGTTATAGTTACAAATACCAAACATTTTTTTCTCAGTGTAAATTCACGCTCGCGCGACGCTGGCACTTGCTCTCGCGTCGACATACTATTTGTTTCTAAAGTGAGGTGAACGACCGCGTGGCCGCAGCGAGTAAGTAAACGGTGCGCAATGCTTATCTGAGTCGCGGAGGGGGGAGGGGCCGAGCCACGGAGTGGGGGTAGCGAACCGAGCCACGGAGTGGGGGTAGCGAACCGAGCCGCGATGTACTTTCACTTAGTGCGTAAGGTGATTTACCGGAAGCAACACGCGTGTTCCGCATTCCATTCACGCGTAGACTCACTGCGGCGATAACACCGAGCGATCTAAAACGCGGATCGATATAATCGTCAATAATTCCACTTGTAGACGTCGTAGCGACTTGAAACGAAAGGCACTCGAAAGAGAAAATTACCGCGCTTCTCCGATGAACGTGGAATCGTTTCTCTCTGGAATAAAGATTAAACAGCGCAGTTATATAAGTACGAAAAGCTTCGGTTCTTGCGTTAAAATGGACACTCATTATTTAGCCGGACGTAGTTTACTCGTGTTTATTATTGTAAAGTCGTGTGATCTTCGGAACTATGGGGAAATATCGTTATAAAGTTTATCCAATGATTTCATACGTTATAATATCAATGTTTCACACTATATTGTAATATTTTAACGTGTTCCGACAACGTTTATCGCGCCCACGTCTGATCATTAAAGTCTTAAGATCGTAAATTATTAAGACCACATAAATAAATTTAATTCTTTAATCAATTCATTTAGCCGGACTAATTATAGTCCATGCTAAAAAAATCGTGATTTGGATTCGTAATGCGAAGCGTCAATTTTATATTTTTGACAGTGCTGTTTAAAAGAAAAACAGAGTAATAATAATAGAAACTTTCTAGAAACGAATATTTTTTGCGTCCAAGTTTAAATAATTAATAAATTTAGCTTCAGTAGACATATAAAGACATTAGCTGTTTCAATAACACATCTTAGCTGCCATAGCTATATTTTGGATCCTGAGGCTAATCCTTTTTCTGTAGTTTCACGGTAAACTTAATTTCAAGTAGATCCTGTGGCTAATCCTTTTATATTTTATATTTTATATTTTTGACAGTGCTGTTTAAAAGAAAAACAGAGTAATAATAATAGGAACTTTCTAGAAACGAATATTTTTTGCGTCCAAGTTTAAATAATTAATAAATTTAGCTTCAGTAGACATATAAAGACATTAGCTGTTTCAATAACACATCTTAGCTGCCATAGCTATATTTTGGATCCTGAGGCTAATCCTTTTTCTATAGTTTCACGGTAAACTTAATTTCAAGTAGATGTGAATACAATTAATTGATTAAAAAATTAAATTTATTTTTATAGCATCAATAATTTGCGATTTTAAGATTTTAATAATCAGCACGTGGGCACGATAAACGTTATCGAAGCACGTTAAAATATAAAAT
The DNA here is from genome assembly GCF_010583005.1 of Odontomachus brunneus. Lineage (NCBI taxonomy): Eukaryota > Metazoa > Arthropoda > Insecta > Hymenoptera > Formicidae > Odontomachus > Odontomachus brunneus. The sequence continues at coordinate 37,787 of NW_022639683.1, forward strand.
ATAGTGTGAATACAATATAGTGTGAAACATTGATATAACGTGAAATCATTGAAAAAACTATATAACGATATTCCTCAATAATTCCGAAGATCACATGACTTTTAGAACAATAACAAACACGAATAAACAGACTATAAAATCATAACATTTAAACATATCTGGATGCCTGAACAATCACATCGGGTGACGCGTCACGCGATACTCTCGATTATTTTATATTTTCCTACGTGTGTTTAAGACGAATTGTGATATTTCGCGAGTGTGATTAAAGTGTTGGCTGATGCGGATGCCGTACCGGAGGAGCCGGTTCGGGCCGAGCAGGGTCGGATCGAAGGTAAGTTTACAAGTTTCTTTTACTTCAACTCTTTGTGAACTGAAGCTGAGATCTAAATCTAATATAATTGAGATTGATGAGATGTAATTGTCGGTATGGCTGGTATTACAACTGTGCAGAGAGTTAACCTATTTTTATTTACCCGTTCGTAAAACCGATTTCTTAGATCTAATTAACGAATGTCTATATTTTTGTTAAAGATCTGGAATATGGTCGACCTCAACTGCAAGTCGTTTTGGTAAGTAAAAAACAAGAGAAATTTTGCATAATAAGTTTATACACAGAGAAAATTTTATAGCGAAAATTATTATAAAATTATGTAACCAAATAATAGATCGACATTTTGCAATAATTGACTCTATTCTTTCATTTCATATATAATACTTATATTTTAGAAACTTAAATGTATTGTTAAAAAATTTGTTGTCAACGAGATTTACCACGTTTATTTTTAGCAAGATAATCTTTGTTAATGATTCCAGCACTATTAGGAACATAATAAAATTGAGAAGAATATATATGAAAGAAAATAATATTCTCTCTGTGTATGTTTATATAACTAGCAGGATATAAATAATATCGTTGAAATCAATGCGAATTATTTATAGATCTTTGTATTATGTATTTGTGTTGTCATACACAAAATATATTGCTCGAAACAATTAGGAGAATGTTTCATAAAATGCCGATATTAAGTATATATAACAGATTAGGAATAATTTTCTCTTAGTCATCTGTAACAAAATTATTATGCGAATATGACGCTTTTTTTAACCACTTTATTTTTATCTTTGACTTAAGCAGTAGAATTATTCATTCAGTATAAGCTCTTAATTGTTTCGAGTGATATATAACTTGCGCAATGATATGACCTCGCTCATATGAATTTTGATTTCGCAATCATCGGAATTATATTTTTTAAACAAAAACAGGTCTTATATTATGGATTACATTCAAAATATCGTGGAAATAAGTTTTGATAAAGTCTGTATAATTGATTCCTTTTTGTTATATTCCTTTATTATATTCCTTGTCGTGTACAATGAGAATTTTATTTTATGCGTTTTGATACACGCGTTGCGTGTTTTTTACGACCTCGTTAGTTGAAGAATCTGGTACGAGAACGAACTTTCGCGGAATATTCCAGAGGACGTATAAATATATTTTATCGACGTAAAGCAACGTGTAATCGCGTCATCACTAGGATTGACTAAACATCCAAATTAAAATAATATTTGACTATTGGAAAATTTTTCATTTTGCGCGGTATTTACAAAGGCAGTGAGACTTAATCGAATTCCATGCGCTTCAATCAATTTTTGCGTCTACTGTCGCACATGACGGTATTTGCTTTATCATGTGCTATTTGAGTTTAATATTTATATCTAAATATATATATATATATATAGAAAGAGAGAGAAAGGTTCTAAAGTTATATATATATATATATATATATATATATGTGTGTGTATGTATGTGTGTGTGTATATTGCCAAATTTTAATAGCACCTTTTGCAATTTATTTAAAATCACGAAAATCTTTGTACGAAAATGTCACAATAGTTCCCAAGATATAAGTGATCAAAATTAGCGAGTGTTTTTCATGCGTTTATCTATTATTACTTTTCACAGTTCAGCCGCGATATTGAACGTTATTAGCCAAACTGATTTTATTTTTTGTTTTCTTATCACATGTAACAATCGGCTGATTAGAAATTTTAACTGTTATACGAAGATTATTTGAGATAACAATTTTAGTTTAAAGTGTGAATTTAATAGAACACTTAATTTTAAGTAAATTTAAGTTAATTAAAGTAACTTATATCATTATTCATTAATTAAAATAAACTCAGTCTAATTAGAAATTTAGTTAGAAACTTTGAAAAATTTAATAGAAATTTTGTCGATCATGATTAGACCACTTAAAAAGAGAATCATAAAATCTGATATTATATAAATGTATAATATTTTTTTTATTCGTAAGCAAACGTACTTTTATTTTTACGCCCGAGTTATACGCGGCTGTGTATTCGTTACAACGGCATTACGTCGAGATTAATGTTTACCCGGGAAAATTCGTTATTTCGGAAAAAAGCCGGGCTGCTTCGAGTCGATTCGAGCCGGCGGATGCAGCGTTTATCTCGATGATAAGACCTAAGGGGGTGCGGCGCGCGGAAAAGCTGGCACGTATCCAATATTCTCCGGGACAAATAATCCCAGGTGTTTGCCAACATCGTTTAATCTCGCGTGACGCTATCAAATATACCCGACAAATCCCTCCCATACCGCGGCGCTAATTCGTTGTTAAATGACACGGTCGCGGGATGCACGGAAAAGTGCAATCGTCCTTCTTCTCCCCCTACCTCCATTTTCTCCTCCTCCTCACCGCAAAATCAGATTTTGCATGCCGCCATCGCTATTATTCGGTCCGCGCCATCGTCGAATATTTCATATCATATGTAACGCGTCACTGGAATTACATAATAAATAGATAAAGAATAAAAGTTACGACGGTGTTAATGATTGAGTAAACATAAGTTTGGGCTTGATTTAAATTTTAATTAAACCATTGTAATTAGTAAGGAAAATACGATAGAACGGAAATGTTTTCTGAACGTCAGTGTGTACGATACCAGAAACATTATCTCCGATCGTTGAATATTTCAGACCACGAAGTCGGGGATTATTTTATTGAATTCAGCATATACCGCTTAAACAAAATTTTACTCGAAAGAGTAAATCTCATTCTTAATCTCAATCCTAACCTTTTACATATGATTTCAATTCTTCTAAGATCAGAAGGAAAATGTTCTAAGCACAATATTCTTAAAGTTCCTCTTGATTCAGAAAAACTGAAAAAAGTTGGAATAATATCTAGTAGATTCCCAATTAATAGTTTACTTAATTAAAAGACGAATATTCTTTTGTCAGAACTTAGAATATGGAAATAGCGCCTTGAAACTAGAGTTCTTTTTTTTTAATGTTGGAATAGCCTCCTCTTAGTTCCATTAAAAGAATCTCCTCTTCAGGCCGAATAAAATATGAGGATTCCGCTAAAAATAAGATTATTTTCGCGTATGTTCGTTACGTGCTATCAAATTTTCTCTTCTCCTTGATTCTACTCATTATTCGAATTGCTATACAACCGTGAAATTACGCGGATCATTCAACAACAACAACAACAGCAGCTATTGTTGTTTATTACACGCCGTTCGTAGAGACCCAGCGGAACGTGCGCCGACTATGTGGCCGCGAGAAAATGCATGGCGAAACAACCCTAATCGCGTCAACGCGGAATAGCGCACGGAATTTCCGATGTTACCCCGGATGTCGTTCGGGCGCGCTACCAGCCGGCTAAATTAATTAATACTGACGTGCGAAACGAGCCTTAATAGCGTCACGCGTGATTGCGACGGCGGAACGTTGCGTGTATATGCGCGAATTATCTCCGGCTCACACTTTATCGACTTTATCGACTCAGTCTTGATTCTTTATCGCGAAACGCGCTACTGCAACGCGTTGTTTCGTTCCGCTGCTGCGTCTCTCGTCCCTCTCTTTCTCTGTCGTGCGCGCGATTTAAACCGGACGATTTTTCACGAGCGAACACGCGATTATACCTCGTGACATCCGTTAACCAGCCGCAGAAAAAGAGATCGTCCGCAAGAGATCGCCTCGACATCTGTTTTAAGCCGTCGTATTATTCGCTGCGACGGGAATAATCGATCTGAGCGGCGAAGAGTCGACCTCGCGAAACGATAATCGCGAGAAGTTCCGCAATGAGATAATACCTTTTCGTGAACATTGTTCGTGCGTGATTTCACATATTCACCGATCCTCGTACGTTATTTTTATCCGAATTTTATCTCGGAATCTGGAAATTGCGAATCTCGACGTTTCAGTTAGATATCCATTCCAGATCGATGAGAGAGAGAAAGAGGGGGGAGAAGGAGGAGAGAGAGAGAGAGAGAGAGAGAGAGAGAGAGAGAGAGAGAGAGACTGCCACTGAAATTAAGGTCAGACGCTTCCAAATTCCGCTCCGTGCAGCATTCTGGGCGCTTCATTTATATGTATTACTTTAAATTCCTCTAATCTACAATTTGGACGGCGACTCGATCTACCGTGAATGCCTGTCCTCGAGCGCGACCGATTTCTTTTCAATCAAACAGATTTCAATAATGTTTTATTAATCTCCGGATAGAGTAATGGAGAGAAAGAGAGAGAGTCAAACGTTATTCCGAATAAAACGTGCGGCCCGCGCCCACATACGCGTACACTCGTCCGAAGAAACGGTCGTTCGATGCAGATCTCGGTGATTAATCTCCTCCTGTCGCGAACGCGATCGCGTTACACATATACACACACCGTAATTCATGACGTAAAATCGACGCGCGTTATGCGAAACCGCGCGCGTAACGTCGCCGCGGCCAATTTCACTTGTTGTTACTCGCTCGTACTTGTTATGCCTCATTAGTCGTAACATTTATCTTTCTTACTTGCCGGATCCGCGCAATGTGCATTCGACGAACGTGATACATTGCGATAGCGATTTATCGGCCAACGGTTATTTCTTGCCTCAATATATTAAAGCTTAACGATCCCATCATGGTGCAGTGTATCAGTGTAGCAAACAACTGTAAATTGTTCAATCAGACTCTTATTATCTTCCCGTGAGCCAGTTGTTTATTTTAGCTATTTGTGAGCGTCAATATGCTTGTCTGACAAAGCAATGCAATAATTTTGGGGATTTATATACGCGTAATAGTCCATCGCAAGGCTTAATAAGCGTCAGTTTTGTAGATTTTTGCGAATTTATAGCTGCAGACGGAGAAAGAATTTTATATAGCAAAAAATTAATTAGAATTTTTTAACCGGGAAATAGATTGCAATAATTTATATTAATCTTTTGCAGTATTTATTATCCCCTTTCGGCAGTAATTTATTATCCTTTCATTTTATGTGTGCCATTTATATTTTATAAACTGAAATATACTATTACAAAATTTACTACATTTTTAATCAAAGAAATAAAATAGTCGATTATTACCTTTAAATACCTCCATTTACCTTCAATTTTTACCTTTAAATTTGAAAATAATTTTTGTGAGAAAGAAAACTATAATATTCTTTCCATAGAGAAACATAAAATAGAAAAGAATTTATATGAAAAGAAAAGACTGGAACATTCTGTTCATTGTTATAATAATCCGTGAATATCGATACTGCTTAAGAGGACTAGAACGGTTTGAAATCTTCAAAAAATCGATTTTTGGGTTTTTATATAATCGTTTAATACAACTCTTTAAGAACATTTTGGCGCAAAAAGAACCTCGACGTTCGCAAAATTGAATTCAGAGCGAAAAAAATGTGAGGCGGCGCACGGCCGGCGGACCGCGCGCGATCACGTAGAGTAAAAAATGTAGATTTTGTTTATTTAAAATAAACTGATAAACAGTAATAACGGTTCGAAAACTTAGAAATAATAATATCGGAAACAAAAGCTATAGGCGTGTGGAGGTCACTGTTAATAAATATAAAAGTAACAACAAACGAGACGAGAACAGTCAGTCGGTCGGTAGTAGAAGTAATCGGTCGTTTATTTTTCAAAACAGCATTTTCCGCTCCTTTTGCCACGATAACTCGAGAACGGCTGAAGATATCGACTTGATTTTTTTTTTATTAAAAATAAAGACGTACTGCATAGATTGAACCGAAGTTTGCACATGAAAATTAATTTTTTAATACTTTTTTAACAATAACTTGAATTTTTAGACATTTTTAGTTTTTTGTTCGCTATTTCTCTAATTTCTTAGATTTTTAGTTCCATTCCGATTCAATCTATAGAGGGAAATCTCATCTACAACATGATGCTTGGTGCATTAAAAAATTCCAACTCGTTTTCCCGGAATCGTGAAAAAATCACAAAAACAACGTTTTCTTAACTTAACAATATCTTACTCAATTATTAATATTTTTTGAACTTCTACTGCTTATTGTATACTCCTGAAAGTATGTACAAAAACTAAAAAACAAACAAACATTATGTATCTTTATTCGTTGATCGACAATCGTCATTCGAATTTCACTCAATTTTCAGAGGATGAAACCGCAGAGGGGATTCTAATCCCCTTAATACGGTCATTTTAATAAGTAACGATTTTAATAAGTTACGGAAATTTTAATAAGTAACGTTAGCGCACACAAATACACCGTGCTCGATTATCATCACATTTACGCGACTCGATAAATCTAAAAAGCGAGACGTATTTTTACGCGCAAATCCCTAACTGCTTCGAGCGTCGTGAGCGAGACGTTTATCTAGTTATGCAAATCTCCACGGTTTGCCCTTAAAATTTCAAGTTTCGTTCGTACGGTGCGCGCGGTGGCGTTTTTTTTTCTTCCCTCGGTCGCGCTCGGCAAGTTTAAGGTACAGAGTTTTTCGTGCCTTTGCTCAACTCTCACAAGTTTGCCGCCGTTTGCGAATTCTGCCGTATCGTCGAAGTTTGGGATTCTCTGTTGTTCTTCCGTTTCTATTCTTACTTCTGCACGTCGTTGCTGTCGGCCGGTACGACGGCATTAAAATTTATGCCGTTTTCTCCTATGCGGTTGGCTCCTCAAATATTACCGTATCATTTCACGTTACGATACGATCAACGATCTGTCAGCCGGCGGGTAAGAGCTATCTTGACACTCTAAGCTTTATGACTTATTTTACAGCCCCTCTAACCCTAGTCCCTATTATTGCGTGTTAATCTTTCATATGTTAATCAGTAGTTCGCTCAATATTATCCCAGTTTATATTTTACTTCTGCTCTATACTCGAGTTACGATCGTTTGTTGTTACTCTTATATTTATCATATCGTCTTAATGAATCTGTAAATTGATATTCGCGATATTCTAAAGATTATAATTACGATTGCAATAAGACAACAGTCATAGTTTGCACAGGCGAGCTGTGCCGAGATAAAATTATCCGATAAATCCTACAAAAGCAGCGCGATGCTTGGCTATTTACAAATTGCAGCCGGCAATTTAAAACATTGTAATTCGAGAGATATCGAGTGTCGTGCGCTTTGAGCTTCCGGTAGCGTTGCTTTTAACGTCACCGCCGATAATGGTTCCTGGGTATCAAGATTCCGCGTAACGTAGCTAAAAGAAATTTGTCGGACGTACTTGTAATCAGTATCTGTCGCGTTGTATCGCGTCGTGCAAATTGCGTCGGGAAATTTCGCGTGCCACCATCCTTGCGGGGAGATACGCCGCGATAAAACAATACCGCGGATATTTTTATCGTGCATTATATGTCGCAAGATATCGCGAGTCTGTACAGTTTCCGCAAACTTTCAACAAAATTTAAAAAAAGACTATCGTTTGCTCTGATTTCTTTCATTCCTCTGCATTGTAATAATTTGATCATTAAACAATGCGCGTTAAAATAAAATACACTTGCAATTAATAAAAAAAGATACATGGGAGAATACTATAATTCAGAAGAATATTGTAATATATATATTCTTTTCCACAAATTTCTTTTTCATATAAATTCTCTTTGATTTTACCGTGTTTTTAATAGTTCAAAAATAGAGACTGTCAGTTAGGTCTATCTTGATAAAAAATATAATAAATTTTGTCAGAAAGTCTAATAGCATACTTCATAGCATAGTTCCTAAAATATAAGTAGTATAAAAGGATAGAATGAATTATTGCAGAATGTTATTCCTCGGTTACAAAATTCTACAATAATTTTTGCCATAAAATTCTCTCCGTGTACTTTTCCTCTGGTTTCATCTGCAATTGGAAAGTTTATACGAATTAGGAGAATTCGTTAATAAAATTATTTTATACCTTCGGAGCGCGTGTTAAATGGTTCAGTGTATTGAAACAGTCGCCGCTTTCTTGATTTCGCCTTGTAGCATTTATCGTCAAGAGGGTGCAACCCGTAGAGGTCTGCAGAGTTTCATGCACGCGCATGTACGGGAAGACATTTATTGTATGTGCATTGTGTGTACGCGCGCATGTATCGTACATCTAGGATGCGAGCGTCGTTCTTCGCACGTGAATCTCTACACGCGAGGGTGAACGCGCTTTCGTACGTATGTGCACGGATATTCGCGCCCGCGCGCGCCCGCAGAATTGCATGCAAATGCACATCCTTTCCCCGGACGCCCAGCGGTGAGCGCAAAAATAATGTGTGCCGCAAAGGAGAGCGCCTGCGCCAAGCCGCATTATGCCGAATCCACTTCCGTTTTCTTCCCGTAATCTTCGTCGCGCGTTATGCTCCAGTCACGTTCGCCGTTTTTACGACCGCCCGCGCGGCGGCGTTTTGCGTTTCGCTCAAGTAGCGTATTTCGGCTTCTTACGACGAACAACGGCAATAAGCATTGCATATGCGGCTGTACACACATCAAATATGCATGCGAAAACATCGCCGCGGTAACTCGCGATGATTTATCCGCGCCGCGCCGAGTAATCCAAAGTTACCTCGACCGTCTCTCGAAGTCTCCAGCGATCCTGATAATTATGAATCGATGTTTCGCGTGCTATTGTTTACTTGTCCAAATAACAAACCCGTCTTCGCGATATCGCGAACTCGAAAGATGCACTTGAACAAAATTACGGCTTTATTATTACAAACAGAAATATTTAAATGGCTTATAAGGAACCAAGCATGGATGTCTTAGTGCCACTAGATATTAGTATTACTTTAATAATATTAACATGATAGTGGGAGGATAATATGTCCAGCATGTAAAACGCACGTATCGAAATTTTCTCGGTCATCGTACGCGGCGAATCAACCTCCTACACTTAGACCGATCCTTGAGTCCCAAACTTATTAAGTCTAAGTGTAGAAGGTTGATTCGCCGCGTACGATGATCGAGAAAATTTCGATACGTGCGTTTACACTGGACATATTATTCTCCCACTATCGTATTAATATTATTAAAGTAATATTAATATCTAATGACACTAAGCCACCCGTGCTTGGCTCCTTATAAGCCATTTAAATATTTCTGTTAGTTATTCAAAGGAGCTTTCTATAATTTCGATTTATTATTACAGTTTTCACGAGATCGCTGTCGCGGAGGTCGTGCATTTTTATCTCTGATAAAACTTGTGTTATCGATAGATCGCAGTGTTGCTCCAGATATCAATCCTCTCCTTTCTGATACATTGCTCCATGTTCCATGCACCGTTTCGTCTCACCCGCGTAGTCAGCGCTTGTTTTGCTATCGAGTTATTGTCCCGACGAAAATTGGAGCGTGACGTGAGACACGGAGAAATAAAATCTCGTCGTCATAAAAACGGCTCTTTTAACTTAATGCCGCAGCCACTCCAGACCGCAACCGAGTTTGGTAACATCATCACGTACTCATGCTCACACGTGGATTCTGGTTTATCGTTTTTGGTCTCGTTTACGGGGATTTCCATGGCCGTCGAGAAGTCGGGATTCCGCGGAAATTTTATTCGGTATCAATAAGCGTTCAAAGCGAGAAGCTATTTTTACCTTAGTAATTGATGCTCAAATTTATGTAATTTATGTAATTTATTTAACGTAATTAACCTCCTGAAGTTCATTTAACATTTCCTGATGTTGTTGTAGTGCATTAAGAGTTGCTGTCTATTATGTCTATATGTTATGTAATCTATTATGTTATAATTAAATATTTAAAAACTTAAAGGAAAAAAAATTATTTTGAATTCGATTGGCATTGCGCAGCGCAAAGTTAGACGAAATTGGACGAAGGTTTGGATAAGGGACAAAGAAACATGAGAACGATTCACTTACGGTATCCGAAGTCGTGTTTAATTCGTCCAATTTATTTAATATGCTATATCGTAGTAATCTCCCTAAGAATAAAGATTATAAAGTAATCGGTAAATCACAGCTATTTCGACGTGACATAAATCTAGATGGGTCTGTTTAGACGAGCGAATGACGTAATGGGGATCGGAGAAACTTGTGCGAATATACAAATCGTGACAAAAGTCAACAAACAATACGTATTATCACAGTGAACACAGCAAGTAGATAGATAGAAAAATTCGTATGCACCGAAGGGAAGCTAAAAAGGAAAGTGTGTCGTCCCTTCCGATAATTATAGTGTCGTTAAAAGAGCGTACTGTCGTAATAACTTCGTCGTCCGATTCGCCGATTTAGCAAAAACGTATGGTCTAACCTATAAAATATATATATATATATCCAATGATATATATAATATATTTATATATATGTATGTACGCGTGAAACACTCCGACAACTTACAGTGGCAATTATTGCAATGTATATATATATATATATATATATATATATATATATATATATATATATATATGTATATATATATATACAAAGTGTCCCAAAACAACCTCCAAAGCTCTCGTGGAGGCATAGTACGGATTAAAGTGGACATAAAAGTCCTATACCATTTTACGATATTCGTAATTATCGAGATATTAATTAAAGAAGATTTGTGAATGATCACGTGAGATATGGTAGATGAATTGTAATGGCTTGTACATTAAATCGAACTAAATAAAATGTCTTCTATTATTTTGTAAATAAACACAGATTTTTGGATATTAATTAAAGAAGATTTGTGCATTATTGCGCAATTATTTGCAACAATTTTCTTTCATTAATAACCAAAAATATATGTGATTATTTATCTCATCTTCATTTATCTGATATTATAGCTCATTTATCATATCGCGCGCATCATCATTCACCAATCTTCTTTAATTAATATCTCGATAATTATTGCGAATATCGCAAAACGATATAGGACTTTTGTGTTCATTTCAGTTCGTACTACGCCTCCACGAGAGCTTCGGAGGTTATTCTGGGGCAGCCTGTATATATGTATATCTATATTTTAATATTTATATTCATATTTATATATATATATATATATATAATCTTTGAATCTCTCGTCTTTTCTCTTCCTTTTTCGTCAATATATTCATCTTACAATTAATATTACTTACACGTACACGAACGTCCACGCGTTCCTGCATTACATTTGAAACACTTAACCGCTCGCAGGCACGCCGGCACGCGCCTGCACATTGCACGCGTACCCGCGCGTTTACACGCGGTCGAATACTCCCCTTCCCCGCGGGTCCTTACATTATGTATACTTACATTGCACGAAGAATATCTCTACCATTTTCGTCTGCCACGCTCGCACCTTGCCTGTATGGTCAATTACGCTAATCCCCGCGCTGTACTTAATCGAGATAATTAATTGAGTATTTCGCATCGCGCGGGATCACCTCTCTTACGCGTGTACATATGTGTCGAGTGTCTCACAACTAAGAGAAAATCGGTTGAGCTTGGAGTAACTTGTTCGTGGATTTAAACTTCCCCTTTGTATCTCTTCTTATCAAGTTGCGAATCCGGCAAATTAAGAAAAGATCCGTTCGGAGTTCAACTGGAGAAATGTATCATTTCAATGAAATGCAAAAGCGTTTTCCCCCTAGTTATACCTCCCGTTTAGTTTTCGCCGCAGAGACACGTATTCGCCAAAAGAATTCACGTCCGGGAATGCGATGGGACATCTTTAATCAGTACGCTTGCGCCGACACGAGCTGCTTAAGTAGTACGCTTTATTTTAATCTTTCATCGTGATCACGTTAACAGCTACAGTGTGTCCCTAGCACAATTTTCACCGAGTTGCCATTTTCACCGCGATACCGCATATTCGTGAGCTCGAAGATACGGAATGCGACGAGCGGAAGGTGAATTTGTTCGCGTTGGATTCCACTATTCCATTACCCTCATTTCTCGATCCTCGTTCTCGTGTATCTAATTCCATTTTTCCGCATATTGAGGAATTTTGTGCAATCGATCGAAACCATTCCGTCAATCTCGACTTATCGGAGAATGAGGGTCTGTGCAAATTGATATAATTTCGATTATTCGAAAGATAGTAGAGAGAGAGAGAGAGAGAGAGAGAGAGAGAGAGAGAGAGAGAGAGAGAGAGAGGAAGAGAGACGTTAATTTTATTTTATTAGACAAGTCCCTTCTTGGAAAGCTGACAATTCTTAGCGCAACAGAGGATAATTGGGGATCTCGAATATTTTCCGGAAAAGTTTAATCCAACCCGATCGTAACCTCCGATCCTTCCTTCAGATGCTTGCGGACCTTCGCGATCCACGATTACATCGAACGGATACCTTTAAATACGCTACACGTACTAACGAGATTCGATCGTGGCTCGCGAGGGCGCTCCTATAATTACAAGGGTATTAACACTTGAATTAATTAAATTAATACTTTATCGATTTACATATTAAACGCGTATCGCTAAGGGCTCTTTATTTCCTATCTAACGCTCTCATAGACCGGCAGCGTACGTTTCGTGTGCGCTATGTATACATTTCTGTGAGTGTGTGCGTGTGTGTACTCTGAGAAAAAAAATGCTTGGTATTCGTAAGCCACGCGCAACCACGTAGAGAAATAATTACTATATAAGTTATGGTCAAGAAAATCATTTTCTTTTTTATTAAATTTTGCTGTAACATTAGTGATAATAACCTTATATATGCATGTTACCGCTACCATTTTCGTATTGGGACAACCGAAAAATATGGTTGGAAAATTTATGAAAAAATAACTATAATTTTAGTTAGGTCAACCATTTCTTTTTCTCTCAATGTGATTACTGCCGCGCGTCGAGTGTGGCCGCAGGGTGCTC
>NW_022639683.1:51040-60354 GCF_010583005.1 Odontomachus brunneus
GGGGGGGGGGGGGGGGAAGAGGAGGCAAGGGGAGATAAAAGAAAGACCCGATCCACAAATGTGATCGATAATTCGCGTGATCGATCGCCGTCGAGAACATCCGGGTCAACTTGAGCGACAATTTAAAAAGTGCCGCGACGAGACACGCGGTGAACGTCGCCTCCCAACAGTCCCTTTAAGGTCGTCGCCCTTTGCAGCACGACGTGGGGATTCATGTGTGCGCAGCGGGTAACGAAAGAAATCGACAAAACGTGCGAAGTAGAGAGCGCATTTCGACTACGCAGCCTTTCGCGGGCTTTCGGCGCTCGTCGGTCCATAAAATCGATCGCGTCCATACAAAGGGATTCCGCTTTGCTGTTCGATCTGCGATTTTATCGGATTCGCCGGCACACTTGGCTGGAGATTGGCGAACAGAGGGAATGTTTACGACTGTGTGTGTTAACCCGAACGACATATGCGGACGCGTATGTGGCTCTATCTCCGGGATAAAAAACCGTCGTATTTATTCTTCCCTTCTGCTTGTTCTCCTGGGCAAAGGGGTTAATTTTAAGGTACGTAACTTTAGGGGATTGCGTCAGTCGCCGGCGTTTCTTTCTTTCTCTCTGCGGACGTTGATACGATGTTCTCTGATACGAGCTAATCCCGATAAGAAGTCCCGATCGGATAACACGGATTCGTTGAAATCGCCTTGAAGGTCGTTTTAAAAATCTTACAAAATATTTTTCCGATCAATCTGGACAATCGTGGCAGTGTTCGAAATGGCGAAGAAGTAATTTCCTCTCTCTGACCAGGAATATCTTATAATTAAAACGAATTAATTTAAATTACTCAAGTCTCTCCCGTTATTCTAGCTTATCGGAGAAAATGGTGTCGATAAGCGCGGTAAAGGATATTTCGTGAAAACGTAGGTTGTCGAGTTCGAGGTATGAATGTTGCATGACTTTCACACTGAATTGACAAACAAAGGGATTAGAAGTGGGTCGTAAATTTCGTGGGAAACGTTATTTTGAGCATTGCTTCATCCGCAAAACTCCGGATCCAGAACGCGCGGGGAGAGAGGCGCGAGGAAGTTTCCTCAAGGAATCCAGTGAGGGATTTCTCCGTGAGACGCAAATTTGCAGGACCCGAAGGGGATCTCGAGGACATTCTCCAGTCGAAGTCTGGCGCGTCTCCGAATTTTGGGGCTCGACGAACTGTAAAATTGAAATATCTACTCACGATACTCCTATATCAAAATAACTTTGCAGTTAAATTCTTCAGTTTTTCGTTCCATATTAAAGCTTCTTTTCTAGGCAGTGTGTATTTTTTTTTGAAGACATTAATCAATATATTAAATTCTTTTATTGTGAGAAAGGATTATTATTAATTGTTATTACTAATTGCGCTCTGAGGGATATTTCGATTTTTATCTTGAATCCTTCTCTCTTCTTGGATAAGACCTATCCAATTCTATCAATTTTCGCGTACGTGTAACAAACGCGATTGAGGGACTGCGGGCTGAAAACCGCGACGAGGCACAGAAATTCTCACACGGAAATTTCGAAGAGAGTATCTTCCGCCGTCGAAACGGAAACCGTTTGCTGCGTCTAAGTTTCCGCTAGGAATCCATTTAAGTCTTTCTGGAGGAGGACGCGAGAGGGATCTAGCCGGCACCAAAGAGGGATCCTTGAACCTGCCTCCGGCTTTCGCGATTCGACGGGCCGTAAAATTGGGATATCGATCGAAGTCGCAGTGAAGAAAATTCCTACCGTTGTCGATTTAGGCGTTCACCTGGGACCAGCTGCGTTTTCGCGACACCAATAACGTTAAGCAAATATAGGGACTTTCGGCGATAGGAGCGATCGGCCGATATTGCATAAGCGATATCGTTATGCATCTGCTCACGCGATACGAGTATCATCGTGGAATTATTACGCTTGAATTATTCACACGTGTTAAAACCGAATTGGAATTGCAGGACGTTGTTACTGTTCGGACAACACCGTATCAATATGTTGCAAAGAAAGGCCAATCGAAATTTTGGTTAATCTGCATTAATCCTGCAAATTTGATCGAATTTGAAGGATTAATGAAAAATCTCCGGGTATAATATCGCACAGCCTATCTAATTCTGATGCTACAAATAAACATTTTTACGTTATGTGAAATAGATACATATATAAGCTGATAGATGATCAGAAACTCATTTATTCGTTAAGTCCGTGAAACGATCGTTAAAATCGCAAATATACCGTATAATAAATGATTTGACAGCTGATATACACAGCTGATTGACACAGCTGGAAATCGCTGTTCACATCCTGGTATCTTGAATCTTTCGTCCTGGCTTCTTGAAGGCGTCTTAGCATCTTGGCTACCTCATCACTCCAGGTACTCACTTGTGACACTGGCACTAGATGCGTAATTTGATCGTAGAAATGGGTGTTAATTAACGCGATGCCGACAAGAATCTGATTTAATATTTCAAGAGCGAGCGAAATATTTGAATTACTCAGGGATGATATAATAATTAACGTGCCGACATACATCGCTTCGTGTTACTATACTCGTTACTCGTTTGACGTATTAAGCTTGATTTATAATGTGTTATTTGCTTCCTGCTTCTTTCTCTTTATCTCTTTCTGATTCAAACCTTAAGCTTTAAGCCAGAAAAAGACAGAAGACAAGCAACAGAATGCAAAGAGCATATTGTAGATCAGGCTTAACACTCGAAAAAAGCATGTAACGTACGAAGATAAGTCTTGAAGTCGGAAATGTTTTCCAGAAGGGTTGACTGTTGCGATAACTCGACTAATACTTCAATGTTAGAAAACTTCAATGCTGGGCAACAACGATTGACGATAGAGCAGAAATGACGTAGTTGCTTTTATTCGTTGCTTTTGTTTCGGTATTCTCACACGACGTATGCTTTTCTACAACCAAGTGTTACATTATGTATTAAGCGACGCATATCCCTGTAGAATATGTATATCGATGCGTTAGTTGAATGATCAAAATATTTCGTCAGCTCTCGTAATTTAACGGAGTTTGTCAGTATCGTGTTAATCAACTCTCGTTTCTTCGATCAAATTGTATCTACGCGAGTGTTGGTGTCGGTGCTAGTGTGAGTGCCACGTGCGAATATTCAGAATGTCGAATGGAGCAGTCAGGATGCTGGATCAGAAAGTCAGGAGGGAAGACGCAGCACTGCAAATCCAAGTGTATTATTTTTAAACGCATTAGTGTGTAATTTGGTTAAAGGTCTTTTTACGTGTTTCATGCAGTTTTAAATCACGTCATTCTACACGTTTAAGGGAGACGTGTAAATTATAAATTAGTACGTCTAGACGTTTTAAGTGACGTGGCTTAAGACAGTAAAAATATTAAAAAAAAGATTCAGCCAAAATAACGCACTCGGATTTGCAGTGAGGCGCCGGGACGCGGACAATAATGCGTCATATATTTTTAGATATGTAAAAGGCGTATTCTACTTTTAACGATCGCTTAGCGAATTTAGTGAGAATACAAAGATACCCGAGTCGAAATCTAGATCAACATTTATAATTAGTCTCATTAGTTGATAAAATATAGCACGACAATTTTAGCTTCATAAATCTTTTCTTATTTGTTGACTTGCAGCATCACTTATTTCATACAAGAAAAAATGCGAATCTAAGTAGACCGATGATAAACGGTCTATGATAACGAATTTTTGTAATAATTGACGATTGAATACTTTAGAATCTATTTTAAATCTCGCAAATGTTGATTTATGTATCCGACAATGTTTATTTGGTCGTAAATCTTAAATATTGAATTATTTTGAATTCGCTAATAATACGATATTGGTACGTTGTAATAAAAGAAACGTAAATTCGATTATGAATTACCTAATTAAGAAAACTAATTGTCGATAACGGATTAATGTACCGTTTATTTCGATACGCGTAAATTATACGGAACAATGCGGCATTATACTGCATTGTTTTGTCGGAGAAATTAATTTCGTTGATATCACATTATTGCCAAATTTTCTGCGATACGTCTAAACTACGGAAGGTCGATTTTAACGAAATCAGAAGCGTGTAAACAGCGATTTTATGAGAGAAGACCGCTGCAAGAAAATTCGATTGACACGGTGCGATGCAAGCATTTCGCGCGATTAGGTAGACTGCTTTTATTGCAAACTTGAGCCGTTTCGATGAATGGTTTATCGTTAACAAAAGCGTCCTGCAAGCGCGATAAATCTGTGTTTCGCCCGTGAGTAGAGAGAATAAGCCGCCTGCCGCGAACTTCAGCCCGCATCGAAGTTTATGGACCTATAAAACCAAAGTGCCTATTGATTGCGGGAACACGTGAGGGAGAAACATCTTCTTCCAGAGAGACGTGCGTACGCGTATGTATATTCTGAGCTGCAAAAGCGCATTTCGGAGAATCCTATTCGCCTCCTGGAGACGTTTGACTTTTGTCGCGAACCGTTTACTGTTCCTCCGTTTCTAGAAAACTCCATTATTTGATTACGCGTCGAACGCGCTTTGTTTAGTGCATCTTTATGCAACAAAACTTGATGCTTCTCGATAGGAGATCGTTCAAGAAGTTTAAAGTTCTACGATATCATTTTTAACGAGATCCGAGGAAGCGGATCAGTTGAATAGTTATTATTTTCCAACGAATAATTATTATTTTTCCTTGTCTCACGTGCGCGCGCAGGCACGCGCGCATAAATATGTACGATCGGAAAAACGATACACGAGAAAAGCGTCGTTTCCGCCGTCGGAGTGGCTCTCGAATATGCGTGCTGGAATTTTCCGCGGGTGGATTCGCGTATAAATGGCACATCCACGCATCGAAAGTCCGGCCGAATATCGCGGCCGGAAGAGACGTTTACGCGCACTACACACTGCGAGTCCATCTCGCGAACTCGTAAATTATTCCGGCCAATAAATAACGCTCGGCCCGATGAGCGATAGCGATCAAAAGGAAACTGTCTCGTGATATATGCGTATCCCGTGCACCCTGCGGGGTGATGGCTCCTCCTTCCATCTCTTAATCCAGACGTACGCGCACGTACGCGGGCATGTGTATTCTGCGTGTATGTGTTTGTTTGCGTGTGAGCACATGTTAACACGTGCGTGCGTCGTGATGTGATATGTGCGGCGAGGCCAGTCGCGTTCATTCTCACGTTTTCACTTCACGCCTGAAGTACGCTTCCGTTACCATTTATTTCCATTAGTCACTCGCTTTCTTCAAAAGCCGGCCATCTTCGGTAATTTACGACCTTGCGTTTGCGCGTCGATCAAAACTACTAGCTGTCTGTGCCTACGTGTGCACGTGTGGGCAGATTTATCGCGCGATAACTCGGAAAAATTCAAACAAATCTCGCACTGAGAAAAGAGAAAGTTTGGTATATTTGTATAATCATACAGAGAAATAATTGCTATAAATTATGGTCAAGAAAACCATTTTTTAAATTAAATTTTACTGTGATGTTAGTAATAATAACCTCTTACATACGCATGTCACCACTATCATTCTCGTGTCAGAGCAACCAAGAGATGTGGTCGAGGCCAAAAATAACTATAATTTTAGTTAGTTAGATCAACCCTTACTTTCTCTCAGTGCGTCATTAAAGAGGTCGTTTGAGCAAAGTTTCGATAGCATGACGCGATAGTACGCAGCGGCATCGGCACGCAGTCTGTGGCGAATTTGCACAAGTTTATTGTGCGCGAACGATAAGGTAAATCGAAGAAAATCGGTCTCTTGATAATGGAAGATCGTGTCGGGAATGAAGGAACAAACGGCGGTTTCAACACGGAGATGGCCACTTTGGAAGACCGACGAGTCGCGCCTTAGATACTATAATATCACACCTACTTTCATTCTTGAAGTCAAACTTCGCGTCTCCACTTGGATCGCGCACACACAACGTGTTTCTTCCACCCTGCTATTCGTCCTTGCATTCTTTTTTTTGCACGCCTCTGTCTTTCTCCGACCACGCGAACTTTGTTTCACTTTCACCGTCACACTTGCTCGCACTCGCATTCTCTTACTTTCCTGTCACGCTTGCTCCTCTTTTATAGCGTCCTCACTGAAGAGCAATCGAATGGACCGCTTCTTCTTCCTCCATCTCCTCCTCCCCTCGCAAAATCTTTTCTTTTCTTCACGCTCATACGTCCGTGCTCGCTTCTTTCGCGACCAAACGCTCTTTGTTGTCAGCGACGAGACATGTGAAACTATACTGGCTACACTTGCCGGAGTGAAAATCCATTGGACTTGTCGAACGATCATACGTGACACGTTCAAAAATCGCCGAATATTCGAAACTTACGGAGAACCCATGCGATTTCACGACCGCGTGGAAATATCCCTCAGAATAATAATGGCATGCGTGGGCGAGCGCGATTGAAATGAATAAATTTTGTTCGCGGACAAAATAATAGATACACTATAGTTAATTTAACTTTAAAAAATATCTAAAAAAAGAAGTCCCCACAATAAATGGTTAATTAAACAACTCCGTTTAATCGGAAGATTTCGTTACAATACGTTGAAATATTGATATATTAATATATTATATGAAAACTCGACACTTTCATATTTTTTTATTATAATAGGATAAATATATCGAGTTTTGGTCAAATTTTCAACGTTATTCATTATTTGTCGCGCGAAAACCGAAGTCATGAAAAGCATTTTTGCCGATAATCGCAAATTTTTCATTTATACAGGGTGTCCCAGACTTCTATGATCACACTTTACGAGAACGTAGAATAGATTAAGGTGAGCAAGAAAGTCCTATGCTGTTTTGCGATATTCGCAATAGTTTTCGAGAAATTAATTATTTTGTCTAAGCTAATGATAGCACAGGAAGCGGCAGTTGAAAGAAAAATGTCTTCGGCCGGCGCGCGACTGTAACACTCGCGAATCGTAGCTCGCTGCGTCCCTCTGCCCATAGCTACGAGACACAGCGAGACTTGGTACACTAACACATGTGCATGACATATATGTGTGCCGAATCGACATCGAATCTAAGAGTGTCTTGCCGCTTCGCTATTTCATCTCTACATACAGTCGAAGCGCCGACACGCTTCGATTCGGCGTCAATTCGGGTCACAGGTATGCCATGCATATGTGTTAGTGTATCAAACCTTGTTGTGTCTCGTAGCTAATGGGCGGAGGAATGCAGCAAGCCGCGATTTGCGAGTGTCACAGTCGCGCGCCGACTGAAGACATTTTTCTTTCGGCTGCCGCTTCCCGTGCTATCATTAGCTCAGACAAAATAATTAATTTCTCGAAAACTATGGTGAATATCACAAAACGGCACGGGACTTTCTTGCTCATCTTAATTCGTTCTACGTTCTCACAAAGTGATCATAGTGGTCTGGGACACTGTATATACGCGATCCTGTAAAGGTAGTCTCTCTCGCTCATTCGATAAAATTGTTATTCGTAATTGCAGCCAACGTGATTGCGATCGTATTTTGCAATGCGCGGTATCCGAAATATTAATTTTGCTTTGTCGGGACGACAGCACGATAAATCCATTTATCGATTTATGCGTAATTCGCAGGCATGTTTCGCGCGACAGCGGCCACGGCAACTTATATGCGTTTCGGTAGTTAATCTCACGCGTGCCATAAAACGGAATTTGCACGCGTTGTACCGGAATTTATATCCCTGCTGTACGACGCTGCATGCCGTATAAAGTACAGTTAGTTCGGTCTAAATTCTACGGCTGTAATTGTCGGGATATAAAGCAGAGTGGACACGAGGAGACAATAGAACGCGAATCAAGTGCGGATTTCCAAACTTGTATTGCTAAGAAATTCACGCGAATCACTTTATTCGACTTATCCAAGTTGACGAAATTTAAAATAACAAATAAAACAAACAAGAAACCTGTGGAGTTAGCACAAAGCATAATGATTTCTGATTGGTCTGCATTCTATCCGCCATTTTTAAAAGTAACGTAAATGAAAATGAGAGAGAAACTCTCCAAACCTAAGAAAGAAGTTCTAATATTGAAATGACAAAGCACACTGCAGGCTTCTCTCTCACTCACTCACTTCCTTCCAATAAATGGCCGACGTCCTAACCCTGACTTGAGGAACTTTAGTTCAATCAACACCACAATTTGATACTCGGAATTAATCTTGGTACTCAAACGAACAGTTTGACTCACGGCTAGCATCTTTCATAGAAACGAATTGATATTTTTTTAATTGAAGCTTGAGATAAACGTCGAGATGTCGCAATTGTTACACGACAACTTCGTGCTCGCGTTATCTGCTATCTGGCTTGTGACATTTGCTATTAGCAGTAAAATCTTAAAACTTGAATGAGAAGTTAATGACGACTGCGAGCCGCAATCGATGAGAACTTTAAAGAGTCCTCCGAACTCGTTAAAAGGATCGGGAGTTAAATATGATAAGGAGAAATCGAAGTGAGAGCCGCGCCGCCGCCGCGAAAATTACGGGAAAACTTTCGACTAAGTATCCGCCGAACGAGGAATACTGATCTATAAAGTCGCTTAAAATATGCGGGGAAGCGCGCGCTCGTCCGACTACTTCCTGTCTACAAAATTACTAGCGCGCTGTGTATCGATCCCGAATGTAACCTTTTATGAGAGAGACTCTTCATGCAGGAATCGACGTGCAAGACACAAACTCAATAATTGACGTAACGACAAATTAAAGTGACCAATTAATCCACGACAGTACTCTGAAATTAATTAAATTTAATTAATGCCATCTCTCCAACGCAATTAACACAAATTCTCATCCTTATCACGCCACCATACAATCGTCTCGTCCCCCAACGAGATCTTCAACTCCAACAATCCTTCTATCCAACAATCATACGAAAATTATCGTAACAAACGGCGGTGTGTATCGTTGCTGGACACGAAAGCGCGATCGGGCCGCGAGAGCGAGCTCCAGTTACGGCCACAGACATTTATATACTATACCGAGAACCTTAACTCCCAGATATCCCAGTGTATAATATACAATTCGTACAAGTGTGCGTACACACTTCATATGTATACACATCGACAGCGCACACACATTTGAACTCAGTCACCTCATAAACGAAAAATCCTTCAATTTGTAGGGTAACTACATTCCGATCGATTACTAAGTCCGCCGCTAATTATTTAAGTACATAGCTTTTGAGTACACTGAATCTAGGGAGGTATGTAACGGAGGTTCACGATCTTCATAGATATCTGTGGTCGCGACTCTCTCCGACGTGAGCTCGGCGATCGGTCGTGCGATCGCCGCGCCCGGCTGCCGTCGCTTAATCGCTAAGCCTAACTCTTTATAGGTAAGGATCGG
>NW_022639683.1:60364-60626 GCF_010583005.1 Odontomachus brunneus
TCGCGCTAGCGTGAGCACAAAAATTAATTAACAACTGCTACAAACAGAGACTGTGTTTGGTGATAATATTGTTTCTTTAAAATCATATAGTATACAGTGACAAACAGAATTTAATCAAAAAATATTTAAATTTTGGGTGTATAACTTTAAAATCCCAGAGCGAGAAAAAATATTATTAACTTTTAATTGAGTTGACATTTGTAAAACTTTTGTGCAAATTTGTATAAACGTTTAGTTACGGTAATTTTTTTTTTTTTTTTTT
>NW_022639683.1:60636-69190 GCF_010583005.1 Odontomachus brunneus
TTTCGCGACACCAATAACGTTAAGCAAATATAGGGACTTTCGGCGATAGGAGCGATCGGCCGATATTGCATAAGCGATATCGTTATGCATCTGCTCACGCGATACGAGTATCATCGTGGAATTATTACGCTTGAATTATTCACACGTGTTAAAACCGAATTGGAATTGCAGGACGTTGTTACTGTTCGGACAACACCGTATCAATATGTTGCAAAGAAAGGCCAATCGAAATTTTGGTTAATCTGCATTAATCCTGCAAATTTGATCGAATTTGAAGGATTAATGAAAAATCTCCGGGTATAATATCGCACAGCCTATCTAATTCTGATGCTACAAATAAACATTTTTACGTTATGTGAAATAGATACATATATAAGCTGATAGATGATCAGAAACTCATTTATTCGTTAAGTCCGTGAAACGATCGTTAAAATCGCAAATATACCGTATAATAAATGATTTGACAGCTGATATACACAGCTGATTGACACAGCTGGAAATCGCTGTTCACATCCTGGTATCTTGAATCTTTCGTCCTGGCTTCTTGAAGGCGTCTTAGCATCTTGGCTACCTCATCACTCCAGGTACTCACTTGTGACACTGGCACTAGATGCGTAATTTGATCGTAGAAATGGGTGTTAATTAACGCGATGCCGACAAGAATCTGATTTAATATTTCAAGAGCGAGCGAAATATTTGAATTACTCAGGGATGATATAATAATTAACGTGCCGACATACATCGCTTCGTGTTACTATACTCGTTACTCGTTTGACGTATTAAGCTTGATTTATAATGTGTTATTTGCTTCCTGCTTCTTTCTCTTTATCTCTTTCTGATTCAAACCTTAAGCTTTAAGCCAGAAAAAGACAGAAGACAAGCAACAGAATGCAAAGAGCATATTGTAGATCAGGCTTAACACTCGAAAAAAGCATGTAACGTACGAAGATAAGTCTTGAAGTCGGAAATGTTTTCCAGAAGGGTTGACTGTTGCGATAACTCGACTAATACTTCAATGTTAGAAAACTTCAATGCTGGGCAACAACGATTGACGATAGAGCAGAAATGACGTAGTTGCTTTTATTCGTTGCTTTTGTTTCGGTATTCTCACACGACGTATGCTTTTCTACAACCAAGTGTTACATTATGTATTAAGCGACGCATATCCCTGTAGAATATGTATATCGATGCGTTAGTTGAATGATCAAAATATTTCGTCAGCTCTCGTAATTTAACGGAGTTTGTCAGTATCGTGTTAATCAACTCTCGTTTCTTCGATCAAATTGTATCTACGCGAGTGTTGGTGTCGGTGCTAGTGTGAGTGCCACGTGCGAATATTCAGAATGTCGAATGGAGCAGTCAGGATGCTGGATCAGAAAGTCAGGAGGGAAGACGCAGCACTGCAAATCCAAGTGTATTATTTTTAAACGCATTAGTGTGTAATTTGGTTAAAGGTCTTTTTACGTGTTTCATGCAGTTTTAAATCACGTCATTCTACACGTTTAAGGGAGACGTGTAAATTATAAATTAGTACGTCTAGACGTTTTAAGTGACGTGGCTTAAGACAGTAAAAATATTAAAAAAAAGATTCAGCCAAAATAACGCACTCGGATTTGCAGTGAGGCGCCGGGACGCGGACAATAATGCGTCATATATTTTTAGATATGTAAAAGGCGTATTCTACTTTTAACGATCGCTTAGCGAATTTAGTGAGAATACAAAGATACCCGAGTCGAAATCTAGATCAACATTTATAATTAGTCTCATTAGTTGATAAAATATAGCACGACAATTTTAGCTTCATAAATCTTTTCTTATTTGTTGACTTGCAGCATCACTTATTTCATACAAGAAAAAATGCGAATCTAAGTAGACCGATGATAAACGGTCTATGATAACGAATTTTTGTAATAATTGACGATTGAATACTTTAGAATCTATTTTAAATCTCGCAAATGTTGATTTATGTATCCGACAATGTTTATTTGGTCGTAAATCTTAAATATTGAATTATTTTGAATTCGCTAATAATACGATATTGGTACGTTGTAATAAAAGAAACGTAAATTCGATTATGAATTACCTAATTAAGAAAACTAATTGTCGATAACGGATTAATGTACCGTTTATTTCGATACGCGTAAATTATACGGAACAATGCGGCATTATACTGCATTGTTTTGTCGGAGAAATTAATTTCGTTGATATCACATTATTGCCAAATTTTCTGCGATACGTCTAAACTACGGAAGGTCGATTTTAACGAAATCAGAAGCGTGTAAACAGCGATTTTATGAGAGAAGACCGCTGCAAGAAAATTCGATTGACACGGTGCGATGCAAGCATTTCGCGCGATTAGGTAGACTGCTTTTATTGCAAACTTGAGCCGTTTCGATGAATGGTTTATCGTTAACAAAAGCGTCCTGCAAGCGCGATAAATCTGTGTTTCGCCCGTGAGTAGAGAGAATAAGCCGCCTGCCGCGAACTTCAGCCCGCATCGAAGTTTATGGACCTATAAAACCAAAGTGCCTATTGATTGCGGGAACACGTGAGGGAGAAACATCTTCTTCCAGAGAGACGTGCGTACGCGTATGTATATTCTGAGCTGCAAAAGCGCATTTCGGAGAATCCTATTCGCCTCCTGGAGACGTTTGACTTTTGTCGCGAACCGTTTACTGTTCCTCCGTTTCTAGAAAACTCCATTATTTGATTACGCGTCGAACGCGCTTTGTTTAGTGCATCTTTATGCAACAAAACTTGATGCTTCTCGATAGGAGATCGTTCAAGAAGTTTAAAGTTCTACGATATCATTTTTAACGAGATCCGAGGAAGCGGATCAGTTGAATAGTTATTATTTTCCAACGAATAATTATTATTTTTCCTTGTCTCACGTGCGCGCGCAGGCACGCGCGCATAAATATGTACGATCGGAAAAACGATACACGAGAAAAGCGTCGTTTCCGCCGTCGGAGTGGCTCTCGAATATGCGTGCTGGAATTTTCCGCGGGTGGATTCGCGTATAAATGGCACATCCACGCATCGAAAGTCCGGCCGAATATCGCGGCCGGAAGAGACGTTTACGCGCACTACACACTGCGAGTCCATCTCGCGAACTCGTAAATTATTCCGGCCAATAAATAACGCTCGGCCCGATGAGCGATAGCGATCAAAAGGAAACTGTCTCGTGATATATGCGTATCCCGTGCACCCTGCGGGGTGATGGCTCCTCCTTCCATCTCTTAATCCAGACGTACGCGCACGTACGCGGGCATGTGTATTCTGCGTGTATGTGTTTGTTTGCGTGTGAGCACATGTTAACACGTGCGTGCGTCGTGATGTGATATGTGCGGCGAGGCCAGTCGCGTTCATTCTCACGTTTTCACTTCACGCCTGAAGTACGCTTCCGTTACCATTTATTTCCATTAGTCACTCGCTTTCTTCAAAAGCCGGCCATCTTCGGTAATTTACGACCTTGCGTTTGCGCGTCGATCAAAACTACTAGCTGTCTGTGCCTACGTGTGCACGTGTGGGCAGATTTATCGCGCGATAACTCGGAAAAATTCAAACAAATCTCGCACTGAGAAAAGAGAAAGTTTGGTATATTTGTATAATCATACAGAGAAATAATTGCTATAAATTATGGTCAAGAAAACCATTTTTTAAATTAAATTTTACTGTGATGTTAGTAATAATAACCTCTTACATACGCATGTCACCACTATCATTCTCGTGTCAGAGCAACCAAGAGATGTGGTCGAGGCCAAAAATAACTATAATTTTAGTTAGTTAGATCAACCCTTACTTTCTCTCAGTGCGTCATTAAAGAGGTCGTTTGAGCAAAGTTTCGATAGCATGACGCGATAGTACGCAGCGGCATCGGCACGCAGTCTGTGGCGAATTTGCACAAGTTTATTGTGCGCGAACGATAAGGTAAATCGAAGAAAATCGGTCTCTTGATAATGGAAGATCGTGTCGGGAATGAAGGAACAAACGGCGGTTTCAACACGGAGATGGCCACTTTGGAAGACCGACGAGTCGCGCCTTAGATACTATAATATCACACCTACTTTCATTCTTGAAGTCAAACTTCGCGTCTCCACTTGGATCGCGCACACACAACGTGTTTCTTCCACCCTGCTATTCGTCCTTGCATTCTTTTTTTTGCACGCCTCTGTCTTTCTCCGACCACGCGAACTTTGTTTCACTTTCACCGTCACACTTGCTCGCACTCGCATTCTCTTACTTTCCTGTCACGCTTGCTCCTCTTTTATAGCGTCCTCACTGAAGAGCAATCGAATGGACCGCTTCTTCTTCCTCCATCTCCTCCTCCCCTCGCAAAATCTTTTCTTTTCTTCACGCTCATACGTCCGTGCTCGCTTCTTTCGCGACCAAACGCTCTTTGTTGTCAGCGACGAGACATGTGAAACTATACTGGCTACACTTGCCGGAGTGAAAATCCATTGGACTTGTCGAACGATCATACGTGACACGTTCAAAAATCGCCGAATATTCGAAACTTACGGAGAACCCATGCGATTTCACGACCGCGTGGAAATATCCCTCAGAATAATAATGGCATGCGTGGGCGAGCGCGATTGAAATGAATAAATTTTGTTCGCGGACAAAATAATAGATACACTATAGTTAATTTAACTTTAAAAAATATCTAAAAAAAGAAGTCCCCACAATAAATGGTTAATTAAACAACTCCGTTTAATCGGAAGATTTCGTTACAATACGTTGAAATATTGATATATTAATATATTATATGAAAACTCGACACTTTCATATTTTTTTATTATAATAGGATAAATATATCGAGTTTTGGTCAAATTTTCAACGTTATTCATTATTTGTCGCGCGAAAACCGAAGTCATGAAAAGCATTTTTGCCGATAATCGCAAATTTTTCATTTATACAGGGTGTCCCAGACTTCTATGATCACACTTTACGAGAACGTAGAATAGATTAAGGTGAGCAAGAAAGTCCTATGCTGTTTTGCGATATTCGCAATAGTTTTCGAGAAATTAATTATTTTGTCTAAGCTAATGATAGCACAGGAAGCGGCAGTTGAAAGAAAAATGTCTTCGGCCGGCGCGCGACTGTAACACTCGCGAATCGTAGCTCGCTGCGTCCCTCTGCCCATAGCTACGAGACACAGCGAGACTTGGTACACTAACACATGTGCATGACATATATGTGTGCCGAATCGACATCGAATCTAAGAGTGTCTTGCCGCTTCGCTATTTCATCTCTACATACAGTCGAAGCGCCGACACGCTTCGATTCGGCGTCAATTCGGGTCACAGGTATGCCATGCATATGTGTTAGTGTATCAAACCTTGTTGTGTCTCGTAGCTAATGGGCGGAGGAATGCAGCAAGCCGCGATTTGCGAGTGTCACAGTCGCGCGCCGACTGAAGACATTTTTCTTTCGGCTGCCGCTTCCCGTGCTATCATTAGCTCAGACAAAATAATTAATTTCTCGAAAACTATGGTGAATATCACAAAACGGCACGGGACTTTCTTGCTCATCTTAATTCGTTCTACGTTCTCACAAAGTGATCATAGTGGTCTGGGACACTGTATATACGCGATCCTGTAAAGGTAGTCTCTCTCGCTCATTCGATAAAATTGTTATTCGTAATTGCAGCCAACGTGATTGCGATCGTATTTTGCAATGCGCGGTATCCGAAATATTAATTTTGCTTTGTCGGGACGACAGCACGATAAATCCATTTATCGATTTATGCGTAATTCGCAGGCATGTTTCGCGCGACAGCGGCCACGGCAACTTATATGCGTTTCGGTAGTTAATCTCACGCGTGCCATAAAACGGAATTTGCACGCGTTGTACCGGAATTTATATCCCTGCTGTACGACGCTGCATGCCGTATAAAGTACAGTTAGTTCGGTCTAAATTCTACGGCTGTAATTGTCGGGATATAAAGCAGAGTGGACACGAGGAGACAATAGAACGCGAATCAAGTGCGGATTTCCAAACTTGTATTGCTAAGAAATTCACGCGAATCACTTTATTCGACTTATCCAAGTTGACGAAATTTAAAATAACAAATAAAACAAACAAGAAACCTGTGGAGTTAGCACAAAGCATAATGATTTCTGATTGGTCTGCATTCTATCCGCCATTTTTAAAAGTAACGTAAATGAAAATGAGAGAGAAACTCTCCAAACCTAAGAAAGAAGTTCTAATATTGAAATGACAAAGCACACTGCAGGCTTCTCTCTCACTCACTCACTTCCTTCCAATAAATGGCCGACGTCCTAACCCTGACTTGAGGAACTTTAGTTCAATCAACACCACAATTTGATACTCGGAATTAATCTTGGTACTCAAACGAACAGTTTGACTCACGGCTAGCATCTTTCATAGAAACGAATTGATATTTTTTTAATTGAAGCTTGAGATAAACGTCGAGATGTCGCAATTGTTACACGACAACTTCGTGCTCGCGTTATCTGCTATCTGGCTTGTGACATTTGCTATTAGCAGTAAAATCTTAAAACTTGAATGAGAAGTTAATGACGACTGCGAGCCGCAATCGATGAGAACTTTAAAGAGTCCTCCGAACTCGTTAAAAGGATCGGGAGTTAAATATGATAAGGAGAAATCGAAGTGAGAGCCGCGCCGCCGCCGCGAAAATTACGGGAAAACTTTCGACTAAGTATCCGCCGAACGAGGAATACTGATCTATAAAGTCGCTTAAAATATGCGGGGAAGCGCGCGCTCGTCCGACTACTTCCTGTCTACAAAATTACTAGCGCGCTGTGTATCGATCCCGAATGTAACCTTTTATGAGAGAGACTCTTCATGCAGGAATCGACGTGCAAGACACAAACTCAATAATTGACGTAACGACAAATTAAAGTGACCAATTAATCCACGACAGTACTCTGAAATTAATTAAATTTAATTAATGCCATCTCTCCAACGCAATTAACACAAATTCTCATCCTTATCACGCCACCATACAATCGTCTCGTCCCCCAACGAGATCTTCAACTCCAACAATCCTTCTATCCAACAATCATACGAAAATTATCGTAACAAACGGCGGTGTGTATCGTTGCTGGACACGAAAGCGCGATCGGGCCGCGAGAGCGAGCTCCAGTTACGGCCACAGACATTTATATACTATACCGAGAACCTTAACTCCCAGATATCCCAGTGTATAATATACAATTCGTACAAGTGTGCGTACACACTTCATATGTATACACATCGACAGCGCACACACATTTGAACTCAGTCACCTCATAAACGAAAAATCCTTCAATTTGTAGGGTAACTACATTCCGATCGATTACTAAGTCCGCCGCTAATTATTTAAGTACATAGCTTTTGAGTACACTGAATCTAGGGAGGTATGTAACGGAGGTTCACGATCTTCATAGATATCTGTGGTCGCGACTCTCTCCGACGTGAGCTCGGCGATCGGTCGTGCGATCGCCGCGCCCGGCTGCCGTCGCTTAATCGCTAAGCCTAACTCTTTATAGGTAAGGATCGGACAACTGACACTGAACCCGCCGCGCGGACCCGCGAACGCGCGCTAGAACGTTATTCCCGAGGTGGCTGACTCACGCGAGACCAGTTGGTCACGTCGTGAGGAGGACCAGCGCGAAGACCGTGAACGGGACGAGCAGGCCCGCGCGGACGCTGCGCGCGGCCGCGTGCAGGTGATCGCCGGCGCTGAGCCTCTGGTTGTTCAGGTACGCCATCAGCACCTTGCGCTGGGCTTGAAACACTCGCGAGCCCACCTCTGCGGTGCACTTGATTTTCACGAAACCGCCGCCGCCGCCGCCGCCGCCCTCGAAGTGCCGCGGTTCAGCCTCCAACCGCAGCCCGAGGCTGTTCGGGATGCCGCCGGTGTTGAAAGGCGCCAACGGCGGGAGCTGGATAGTGTTCTCCTGCAGCACCTGTGAAAGATACGATCGAGAGGATTAGCGGAAAATTACCGATAAAATGACGGCGATACGTAAAGGTTACATGCGGACATTCTCACTCGATTCAAACCCTCTCTGTTTGCTTCTGGGAGACATGACGCAACTTCTCTCTAAGCTCTAAGGAAGTAACAAACTTTCTGTGTGATATAGAAATTAAGAGTTAATTTCCAATCTGTGGATATTTTGTTATTTTGTTATCTTCAATATATTAGGTGGTAAACTTAGTTCCTGCGGTTTTTTTTGTTTAAAAAACTCATTTATTTCGACATCAAAAGCAAAAAATACATTAATCGAAGTATTTTCCCTCGCTATACATCCCTAGCTATACATTTTTCCCATCTTTCGGGCAACGCGTAGATTCCGCGACGATAGAACGATTGGTCTTTTGATGCAATCCATTCGTCGATCCATTTTCGCACATCCTCGTAATTTCTGAAGTGTGTATCCACCAAGCCGTGCTGCATCGACCGGAACAAGTAATAGTCCGAAGGAGCTAAGTCTGGTGAATACGCTGGGTGCGGGAGAACTTCCCACTCGAGCTGCATCAGTGTTTCTTTGACGGCTTTGGCAACGTGTGGTCGAGCGTTGTC
>NW_022639683.1:69590-83693 GCF_010583005.1 Odontomachus brunneus
TTTTTTTTTTTTTTTTTTATTAAAATATGGTATTTTTTAAACTTTGTGCACACACATGTAAACATACACACGTACACATACACAGGTATACACACACAAGTAGAAGTGAAGATCGTACAGGGGACGACTTCCTCAGGATTTATCGAATGGGTATACTTGTGGAGCGGAAAACCAAGTCTGGTCACGTTTTCATGAAAGTGCGATTTCACGAGACGAATTGTCGGGGCGCTTCGTACTTTATTTCGGAAGAGAATTCTCCTGGTTATATTGTCCCTTTCTCCTCATTTCCAAATTATTCTCGTATATTAAAAAGCTACGGTCCCAGAATTCAGATCATTGTGGATGTGTGACGGTAATTAATTTACCGAAAAATAATAACGATAAAGAATTTTTCTACTCAGTTTAACGAGTTCTACCTGTTCGGTCGGACATTCAGACACCCTGTATAACAGGGCTCGTACAGTACGGGTGCTAAATTTGCACGCGCGCGAGTGCGATGGTAATAAGAGGAAAATTCCGCTGAAAGTCGACACGCCGCGAATCGTTTGTTACGTGCCAGACTACAGAAAAGAAAAGCCGCAGCCCGGCCGAGGGCGCAGCCGCGAATGAGAAACGAGCTCGCTGAAATTTTTGTTCACGCATTAAAGGCGAGGCTCGAGGATGAGAAATCGGACCACATCCGCTTTAATTTCTGACGGCGTATAAATTCAAGTGTCGGATCATTTTTCGTTTCGTTAGCCGAATTTTCACAGCCATTATTTGCGACTTCCTATTTCACGCGGCGCATTGTTCCTCCCCATCAAACTATACAGGATTTTTCAAAACGTCAAAAATGTTTTTGACGTTCGAGAAAAAATCGATCCCAAATTAATTAAAACACTTATTAAATGCCTTATTGAATGCCGTTATATTACAGATATTTATATACTAAACACAAATTTAAACATACAAGACGTTGTTGATGAATGAACTTTTTGATGAATTGAACTACGGGAACACGATGTGGATAGTGTTGTTCGACGAGCGATTGTTAAGGAAGTTTCGAAAGACTTGGACAGATCGTAGGATCGTCAGCGAAATGCTGGGTCGCATACATATGCAGCGGACGATCGTTTGGCTTTAAGCGTTCGACGTTAACCATAAGCCGCAGTACGAGCCATGTAACTAATCGAACTAGCACATTGGACCGAACCGAACTATCGTCCGCGCTTTGTGGCTAGGATCGCCGACTCCAAAGTTAAAGCTAGTCCATGGAGAACTACTGTTCGTAGATAATGCTCGGGTCCCGACAGTCTTACTTACCAATAACTTCCGCATACTGAGGCAGCGCGAGAATAATGGACACCGCGTGACTCGAGATTCTTGTATACACACAGTCCCTTACCGATCAACAATCACTAAAAATTTTCGTCCAGCCGAATTCGCTTACAATTATATTTTTACATTTTTTTCTCATTACTGTTGATTGATTGAGAAAACGCGAATACTATCGAAGAAATGACATTTTGACAACTTTACGTTTCGTACGCGTCGGTAAAAAGTTGTTTACTCACGTTGTGTAACACGCAGCGAACAAAGAGTAAAAATTTTTGTTCAGAATATTTAATAAAGAACACGATAACAATTATAAACTGACAATTATACAAAATTTCATGCTTTTTTATGCATGTAATTGTATTTCTTTTTCTTTTTTCTTTTCTTTTATTTTTTCTATTTTTATAATTATTTAATTTGAATTATACATTAACTCTACATATAAAATCCATATAGTCATTTCATAATTGCCTTCACCATACCTTTTTTCTCTGACTAAAGGATAAATATGAAGTTTATATATATATATATATATATATATATATTATCTCGTAAACGATGCATAGTAGGGATTTTTACCGAATTTTGATTGCATAATTTTAATTGCAAATTACCTCTGCTGTAAATAGGCAAAAAAAATTATACTGTAAAAAAAATTATAGATATTCATTTAAAAAAACTACGTTAATCTTCATAACTCGAAAGGTCACGAGTAAAAAAAAATTTTTTACATGCATTTTGTAGCTGACTAAAAGTGAAATTTACATGGCTTTTAGTTAGCTACAAAATGAATGTAAAAAATTTTTTTATATTTAAATTATATATATATATATATATATATATATATATATATATATATATATATATATATATATACACACATACAGGGTGTACGTCCATAAATGTCAGAGCAAATATCTCGTAACTGGTTGAAGTTACAAGAAAGTTTAATAAGTGAAATTTACATCGCTTTTAGTCAGCTACAAGATGCATGTAAAAAATTTTGTTTTTACTCGTAACCTTTTCGAGTTATGAAGGTCAACGTAGTTTTTTTAAATGAATACCTATAATTTTTTTTGCATATTTACAGTATAATTTTTTTCGCCTATTTACAGTAGAGGTAATTTGCAATCAAAATTATAAAATCAAAATTCGGTAAAAAATTGCTACTATGCATCGTTTACGAGATAATTGGCATGTTAAATTTTAAAGTAATAAATTGTATTATGAGTATTTTTGAATGTTAAATAGATTGGAATATAAAACAGGTTGAGAAAGTAAACAATGTTTTTTCATGAAATATTTATTAACACATAAATTGCTCGAAATTTTTACCATCATGACCGATATATTATTCAACGCGTTTTATGTTTCTCATTGTTAACTACAGCATTCTATTGTCAGCATTTCTATTGTAATATTTTCAACAGCTCTAATGATCTTATGTCGTAAATCTTCTTCATTTTCAGAAATAGTTGCATAAACAATGTCCTTAATATATCCTCAAAGAAAAAAATCGCAAGGTGTCAAGTCCGGATATTGCATAATTTTGATTGCAAATTACCTCTACTGTGTAAATATGCAAAAACAATTATAGGTACTCATTAAAAAAAATTACGTTGACCTTCATAACTTGAAAAGGTCACAAGTAAAAAAAATTTTACATGCATTTTGTAGCTGACTAAGAGCCATGTAAATTTCGCTTATTAAACTTTCTTGTAACTTCAACCAGTTACGAGATATTTACTCGGACATTTATGGACGGCATCCTGTTTCCAGAGTGTTTACGAATTCCATCGACAAACTGATTGGATGTACTCGTAGTTAATAAAAGATTAATTTTTCATTATGTTTATTTGATCAGATCTGCCTCGCTACGGGGTTATCGGGCGTGAAAGTCAGTGAAAGTGAGATAAGATTACTATCAGTTGCTTCGCAGACAAGTTTGAAGCTGTTATTATTGTTCTTCTTTGTTTACATCACGCTATGCTCCTTTTCAAACATGCGACACGCAAGCTCTTGACGTTTATTTGATTCTCAATATCTTTCTGGATTCTTCCGCACAATGGTCCTCCGATGTGAATTGTGCATTGAAGTTAACGGACAAAATTTCGAACACTTGTTGTAACTGCTAACAATACTCAATAAAGTTGTTTTGCACTCTCTGTACCAATGTCTTTTTTACCATAACGTTTTATAACTGTACTAACTTTCACGCCCGATATCTCCGTAGCGAAGCAGATCTGACCAAATAAACATAATGAAAAATTGATCCTTTATTGACCACGAGTACATCCTATCAGATTGTCGATGGAATTCGCACACTGTCTTTTAAAATGGGATACCCTATACACACACACACACACACACACACACACATACCTTCATAATTCTTCAGCAAAATATATTCAGCAAAAATGTTCCAGACAAAAGTTTCCGGGTTCAGAAGGGGACATCTGAAGATGACCTTGACTTTGACCTTGGAGGTCATTCTGAAGGTTATCCGTAAGTCAACTTTGCTTTTTAAATAAAAACATTTATTTTTTCTTACGGAATTTTATTCTACGTAAAGAAACTAACAACTTTTGATTAAAAAAATTTTTTATGCGACCTCTATTTTCTAAGGTATTTATGGATATATCTACAAAATTATTGTATTTAATAATTTTTTACTCAAATTCTATCAACTTTAGCGAAAAATAGCAAAAGATAAAAATTATCCATTTTCTTCTTATAGAGCTCTACAAATTTTTTCAAAACTTTTTAGTTAACTTCTTACTACTGCATTTTCTTGCATTTTCTTGAAGTACTAAAAAGTTCTGAAAAAATTATAAAAAATTCTGAAAAAATTCTCGGAGCTCTATGAGAAGAATATAAACAATTTTTATTTCTTACCATTTTTCGGTAAAGTTGATAGAATTCGAGTAAAGTTATTGAAACCAATAATTTTGTAGATATTTCCGTAAGTATCTTAGAAAATGGAGGTCGTATAAAACATTTAAAAAGGTTGTTAGTTTCTTTAAGTAAAATAAAATTAAGTAAGAAAAAATAAATAAGAAAAGTTAAAGTAAAATAAAATTTAAGTAAAATAAAATTAAGTAAGAAAAAAATAAATATTTCTATTTAAAAAGCAAAGTTGACTTTCGAATAACCTTCAGAATGAGCTCCGAGGTCAAAATCAAGATCACCTTCAGATGTCCCCCACTGAACTCGGACAACTTTTGTCCAAAATGTTTTTTGAAAAAATTTTTCCTTTTTGAGATTTTTGCGTGTATTGAATAAAATGACCCACCCTGTATATATATATATATATATATATATATATATATATATAATTGACATAAATAGTTAATTAATAACTGCTGATCATGCTTTATATGTAATCGGATAATCGTTTTTACCGGTGTATACAAAACATCAACTTGATAAAATGTTATTTCTTTTTTAAACACGTTCCCATTTTTTGAATCAATCAGCAGTCATAATAAACGCGTAGGTAGACACAAATGCAGTTAGTCGAAAATGTTCTGTATCGATTTATCGAACTATTGACAGTATTGAACTATCGATCTTTCGAATGCTTAGAGTACTAAGCATGTAGGAGGCGTCGTTGTAGGAGCGCCACGTCGCGCGGCCATCTTTGATTTCGATCTCTGCGTCGGAGCAACCGCCACCGACACATCGATCTACATTGTTCCGCGTTTCATGCGCTTTTTATTTGTCCAAAGTGAGTCTCGTACGGAAATAAGTATCGGGAGTGCCAAAAACAGCGTTGTGCGATCGTTGAGACATATCGTATGGACGTTATTTGTAAATAATCTTCGATATATGCAATTGGTGCTTGTCGCGACAAGCCGCGTTCTTACACTAATATCATCGACTCATTTAAATAGCATTGGACGATAATTGAATTTATTAATCGCGAATTAATCTCTCTTTCTTTCTTTCTTCGTACATTACGTGTTAGATAAAAATCAAATTCAATAACGTTCTCTGCATTTTCAAAATAGCTCGATATACCGTTAATAATAATGAAAAATTCATCGAAACATGTCGCGACTGTTCTCCGACTTATCTCATTTTTACCGTTTCTTTTTTGTTTTCTTGAAAATGCCAGTTACACGTTAGCTGCATTTGCAGCTTGCATTCGTAGCAACCGTCTGCTTTATTGATGCATTACACCGTTTTGTATTTTGCATTTTGCGCAACGTCGCACGTTCGAGAGTGTTTCTCTCGCGCGAGAGTTGGTGGGATTTTAACGGATGTGCCAAAACCGGTTCAATCGAATGTATTGGCCTGGGCGTCCTTTTGATTTATTCGCTGTTACGTTTTATTGCGACGCGCAGCTCTCGAAGCTTTTTGAAGAGCGCTCTTTTTTTTTAGAAATGTAATAACTATGTAACGCGTTACATGTAGGAGCGATATTAGCGCGCGATATACGCGCCCGTAAATTTCGACCCTATTAACTCTCTTTTTACACGCGTATTTATAATCCGGGTGCGATTTTGCAATTCTTCTTTTTTTTTATACAATACCGTAATTCTTGATTACGGCTTTAATCATTGAATATGAAAAATTTCGAGATAATTCAATGAAATCTAACGAGCATTGCCGATAGCACGCTCGTTACGACTGCGCATTATTTACGATTGCCGCACCGTGTACATCATTCGGGAAGCGCTCCTTTTTCGGCACTAATTACCGCTGCAATGTAATATCGTTTAATTAAATCCGCATTTCCTCGCCCGCGCGAAAATCCCGTCGACATAATACACGACGCGCGACGTAACGCGAAAAAGAGCGGCGCGTTAATTACTCGCGTCCTTGCATTTCGTTCTTGAATTTCGGACGGAATCCTCTGCCGTCCAGGCGTACCAGCCCGAGAGCCGTCGCGTGTCAGCACCGCCGTGTCGATTGTCTGCGATATCACATGACGCGATGTGACGCGACCTCGCGTTGGTTCGTACGATGATGTGAACGCCGATAATGTAATTGATCTCGACGATGGTGGTGTTCACCATAAACTTTCAGAAGGCGGTTATATCGACGACGAAAGGGGGTTAATCGTCGTGGCATGGCTGCGCGGGTGATATTTCAAGACCGTTGTCGAGGCCTGCCGTCGGTTTCGCTCGGCACGACGATTGGCCCGACGTCATATCGCTGATTTATGCACGTCCGTACGGGATACCGGAAGATCATTGTTCGTCGTTCTCGGCGTTCGCGCCGCATTGTGCTCCGCCTTTTCACCGCGAACGGTTCATCCCGTCGAACAATGTTTGCCACGGCCCGCGGAGCTGGCCCGCCGTGGCCATAAGGGCGATTTGCCGCAATTTCTGAAGGATCCATTGTTCGATTGCCGATCGTGACCGGAATGTCGCGCGAACGGTCGGCCGGCCGGCAACGAGCGAGCGTGCGCGCGCGCGCGACAATGGGAAACGATTGGGAAACCGTACGTGTAATATGCATTCCTACGAGGAGAACATGCCGCATGCCGCGGATTTTTAGCTGCCGCACTTTCCCGACACGTACTCAGGATTATCGTATTCGACGAGAAAAAGAGGGACACTCTTGGAATCTTGTTTTATTTCAACCGTTGTATCGCGTCGCGACAGATCGATGGAGTAAAGCTGGCCACACACACTTTTCGTAACAGTAACCGTAAGACGTAACGTAAGAATTGACCAATGTAGAGAATCGTTGAATCGTAAGGTCGCCATTTTTATGAATACTCGATCGCAATTGATCAATTCTTACGTTACATCTTACGGTTACTGTTACGAAAAGTGTGTGTGGCCAGCTTAAATCTTTACCAATTGAAGATCCCTCAAGTGGAACTTCGAGTATCGTGATGGAACACGGAGTTTTTTCGCAAAAATTTTTTATAACAAAAATTGCTATATAGAGTGTTGTAGCCGAGGATTGTAGATCGCCATATTGCAGTAATTGACTTATTCTTTCATTTCGTTTATGCTATTCGTGCATTTTAGGAATTGAAATTATGATTAATTATTTAAATTATTATAATTATACTATTAGAAAATTTGTTATAGTTGTAGCAAAATTTACTGTGTTCCTTAGCAAGATAGATCTTACTGACAGTCTGTTCTTGCACTACTATACTATAGAGAGCATTTTTATAATAAAAATTACGATAAAATGTTATAGCTGAGGAATAGACGTTTCGCAAGATGATTTATTATATTCCTATTTCATATGTATTCATATGTTTGTATTTTAACCTTTAGGCTGCCGGTATTTTTTCACTAAAAAAGTGGTTTCTTTTTCTTAAAAATTTTTCTTTATAAATAACATACACATGACGTAGAATTTTGAGATTTGTGCAGAGCCACAAAAGTGGTTTTCCCGGCAGTCTAAAGATTAAGAACTGAAACGTATATTGTTAGGCAGTTTTCTGTTTCTAGCAAAATTTACTTTGCTCCTTAGCAACATAGGCCTTACTGAAACAATCTATTCCTTATTTTTATCAATTTTACATTATTTTTTATTTATTCTTACTGAGACAGTCTATTCCTGCACTATTAAAAATTGTTGAAAAGTTGAAAAGAATTCTTACGAGAAAAATCATAATATTTTTCCCGTGTAGAAACACAGTAAAATAGAAAACATTTTATACGAAAATAAACCATAATACTTTCTCTGTGCAATCATCCGTGACGGCATTCAACATGTTAAATATCTCTAGATGACTGTGGAATCTTAACCATAAAATCTTAAATTTTTGAGAAGATATATAAGAATTCAGTTAAATTTGGGTGGAACGAGATTTTCTTTCACTTTGCAATAGGCGTTCAGCAATTCTGAAAACATTTTCCGTTAAAATAGTCTTCGTATTTTTCTTAGCCAAAGGATGAATTGATATGAATTGATAATTAATAACATGGCGAATATACGCGACGTATTATTTCATGATTAAAGCACACATTGCCGGTACTATGACGGCGCAAGAAAAATGAATTTTCCGCTGATCTCATTTATTCGTGTTTCTCACTGGTATGAACGATAACTTTCAGTAACGATGGAAAGTACGCGAGGATAATGAAGCTTGTGTGGTGCCGCTGTGCTATGCACGCGTAGTTATATTTTTTTAAATAATTTCCCGTCCATTTTTGCGCGCACATATGTGCGTATTCGCGCCGGCTGGCTAAGAACAGTGTAAATCCTCATTTCCGGCGCGGACATTGGCGCCACGTACGCTACGTATGCGTGCTCGCGCGTACTAGTATATATATATATATATATATATATATAACTTTTTTTTTAAACAAAGTTTCCTCTGGAGATTACTCAGGAGAAATATTTCGCAGTTTAATTACAGGCCTTCGCGCCATCCTCATTCCTTTCCTTTTCTGCTGAAAATTACGAAATGCTACAACGACGTACAGTTGAACCGGCCAAGCGCTCTTAATTAGAAAATAGCTTCAGTAGCCGTTTCTTCTTGAATCTTGATCTTCATTCGAGAGATTACTGCTCGCGAAAAATGATATTATCCGAAACTTGGCGCTTCTCTTAGCGCGAACGGGAAAACTCTCGCCGCGCTCACCTCTTCCTCCTTCTTTTCCTTCGCGCTGTAGGCCCCGGGAAAATAATGTAACCCTGGTCGTAACACTGTTTCGGATGGCTTACATGATACGAGAGAGGCAAAGGCAAAACTCTCAAAGCAACGACGCGGCACGACGCCACGCCTTGGGACTCGACCTCGGGCTGCTCGTAGCTGACGTTAAAACAACGTTTCCGTAATATCTGCTTTAACGGCGCCTCCGGGTTACATCGCGCGAATTGCAACGGCGCAACGGTTTCTTTCGGTTGCTTTGTGCCCGCGCTTCTTAATGCGAACGTAGCCTGGCGTTTGCGAGAATAATCTAGACTTTATGAGAGCGCATACCCGATGGCGCTTCGGCGAGCAGCGTGGCGGTAACAAAGGCTGTGTGACCGATGCGCGTTCGCCTTTGAAGGATGCGAATCAAAATCTGAAATGCATTTCAAGCAGGTGAGGTGCATTGCGAAGCCCGCGGGCAAATCGCGCGCGCCGCCGCGAGCAGGGAGTGCGCGGTCGAGCTTAATTACAGTATTACACTCCATACGCCGGAGCCGCAATTAATCCTTCGATGAAAGCATTTCCGAACGGAGGGATAATCCTTCCCCGACTCGCTCGCGGGGAAATCGCACTACATTTTTCTTCTCTTTCTCCGCGGCGACCGTTTCAACTCCCGCGTGGCTTTCGCATTCACGCGACCAACGAGCTACGATCGTGTCGTGATGTTAAAAGGATTATCCGAGATTGATCTTTCGGGGTAATGGCTGCGTTTCGTCGTTTTCATTAAAGCCGGCATTCATTATTCGGGCTTGAGGGGGGAGGAGGCGTGCGTCGCCCGCGTATCGAGACATTTGTCTCTCGGAGCGAATAACAATCGCTCGTAAATGGTAATTCGTGTATGCTTGAT
Organism: Odontomachus brunneus; assembly: GCF_010583005.1. Taxonomy (NCBI): domain Eukaryota; kingdom Metazoa; phylum Arthropoda; class Insecta; order Hymenoptera; family Formicidae; genus Odontomachus; species Odontomachus brunneus. The sequence goes on from NW_022639683.1 coordinate 79,367, forward strand.
ATCGCTGATTTACGCGGGTACAATGGGCGATGGACGGTTGGCTGGCCGGTCACTGCGTCACGATATTGAACCGAATCCACGAACGTCATCTTGCGACGCCGTCATAACGAGCACGCTGATCTTTCAGCGTTTGATGAATTATACATGCCGCGACGAAAAGCCTCGATCTTTGTTATTCCAATAAGACATCGATGGGCTTTTACGCACACATCAACGGTCCATTCGTCACATCGCGAAAATTACGCGGATATGTTTAATCTTGGTGAGAGTGCGTGATTGCGACGCTTTAATTTTAAATATTGTCTAATGCGCTTTACCTTTCAACTAATATTTATGTTTTTCGTAATATTTGCTGAGAAAAAAATATACTTAGTATTTGTAATTGTCATCATCATAGAGAAATAATTATCACAAATTGTAGTTGAGCAAACTATTTTTTTACTCAATTCTATTATAATCTTAGTGGTAATAACTTTATATACATGTTATCGCTACAATTTTCGTGTTAGAAATATGGTTGGGTAACCGAAAATAACTATAATTTTAAATAGAATAGATCATAATATAAATATGAATAGATAATAGAATAGATCAGCCATTTTTTCTCTCAATGTTGGTTTTACGGAGAATCGAACAATATGAAAATGAAAATTAATCAGCGAAAAATGGTACAAGTTGCTTAGGAAAGAATAATGGACAGCAGCGTGAAAATCGTTTTAAAACATTGTGCTTAAATTTATGACGAAATATGTAAGTTAAAGGTATCCGGAAGATAAGATGAAGTCTGCTTTTGAAATTTCACGAGATATCTTTCTAAGTCGCGCCATCGATATGGATAAGATTATCGATTAAGCGCGCAAACCTTTCAGAAGTTCTTTGAGCCGCAAGCCTCTTTCGCGTAAGAAGCTAGTAATGAAACGTCCGTTCTCGTTAAGTTACCTGGTGGCAAATTCACTTACCAGGTTTCCGCAGAGCTCGAATTGCACACAAAATCCAATATAGGTTTTTGTCATTGAAGAAAGTACTTTTGTCTCGAAAGCGTCGCGAAAAATATCGCCCGGAAGGACCCGCGCGAAATTGCTACGTCCGGAGGCTGCGAGCCGCTCTTGTTTCCAAATAAGAATTTCTTTCCATTACCGGACCTTGCTTGTTTTTTCAAGGTGCGGACATAAATGTGTGCATTTCGCGATTCTCGAACGAATTTTATCGCTTTTACGTCGGTTTCACATCGTTTGAGGAACGGAGAACGCAATAATCAACAAGGAAAAGAGAGAGAGAGATATTACAAAAGCGCGATTTAATCGCGAGAGGAGCAATTGCGTCCGATTGAGATTATCCTTGCCGCGAATAAACGAGGTAAAGTCTCGTCGGAAGCCCCGGTGTCGCTCGTTTCCGACGCCCGCGGCTGTTTCGTTTCGCGATCGCGTTTAAACGTTCCGACGATTTTCCGTCTTAACTCCGTGCCCCAACTTCGTGTATTCAGCGTCGAAGCCCGCGAGACTCGCGTCTCTTAAACTGTTTTGCATGAAATTAGATGTTTCGCCGTCGCGTCAGACGACCGACCTCTCGATGGGTGTCTCTTAATTAAAGAAAAGCATGGGGATAATCGTGACTTTATTTTTTCATAGAAAATTTCTTGAAATCTAATTTAGATCCAAACCGATTTCCCAAAATAATTATAGATTCTGATTAAAAATATAATGTTTCAATATACGATTCTCTAAGCAGGGAAATCTAAAGTTTCCTCAATATTTTTTCTGCTCTTCATTTTTTTCATTAAAAATTATAAAACGTGTTGACTTCCTAAACAATTTCATCATTCAGTAGAATACTTAAAGTATTTTAAGAATATTTTCTTAAAATACTTAAAGTATTTTAAGAATATTTTCTTTTATTCTATTGAATACAATATTTGGTGTGGAAATGGGATTCCCTGTTTGCTATCATAAAAATATGTCGACATTACCGACTGAGAAAAAGCACGAGTTCCCATATTCCTATTTCTGTTTCGATTCAATTCGAAGCCAGGGAACCCACATTTGGGACAAAAATAGGGTTCCCAATTGGTATCGTAGTGGAATAATCAATTTTATGACAATTTTGGGCATTCTAATCGGAATCTATATTGTATCTGGAGAAATCTTGGGAAATTTCTATGCGAGTATTACCTCCATCCTAGAATGAGATATGTGAAAACTTCAGACGCGTTTTGAATTTCAAATATTCCTCATATATAAGTTACTGTAGGAATTTGTTGAAAAAAAATCCTTGTACGTACATTTTGACTGACACATATGCGACTTATATGGAAATGATATTAATTAACATTGAAGCGATAATATATCTATTTTACGTTCTTTTCAGAAATGCTTGTTTACAGAAATGTTATTTCAGAAATACGTGTTTCATAAATAATAGATAATAGTTTCATAGATAATAGTGCAGTATCAGTGTAGGAACGTGCAACATGTGCAATACATAATTATGTGTATACACGTGTGTGTACGCGTTTGATAAACACCCCTAAGGCAAACAATGTGTACATTTGTAAGTAAACGGCCGCATAGTCGGTCAGTCGCCGCGCGTCGAAGAGTCAACATATCCGGTGTACAAGCAGGTAATTCCGATGAGATTCTTATCAAGAGATTTGCACACGGTTCCACATGCCGCAGAATAGCGCGACCTCAAAGAAGCGAGCGAACGCCGAGATGCGCGACTGCGAGATAAATCCGATGGCATTTATAAAGTCGCGCGTCCCGCGAATGCATAAGATATTCGCCCGGCATCTCCTCTCGGACTTTTGGCCGCCTCTCTCTCTTTCTCTCTCTCCTTTTTTCTCTCTTTCTCTCTCTCTCTCTCTCTCTCTCTCTCTCTCTCTACTGCTTTATGCGAGACGGCAGTCGCGCTTCTCAAATCGGCGAGGACGAGGCGGCGCTTTGTTATCAGCGTGTTTTCTCTCCCCACCTCTCCCCCTCCGATACGACGAAACTTTTCCCCACGCGCAATTTGCCGACGACAATGCGCCCTGCCACGAGATTCGCCTGCAGCGTTTCGCACGCCCGGTGTCTCTCTTCCCTTATCGTTCTCTCTTTCTTAACGCCGAACTCTCGCCTTCCGCATTAACCCATTCCACCGTCCCCTGGCGGTCTACACCGTTCCCTTCGTTTCCGGCCACCCTCCCTTCATTTCGAATGTTATGCCCGCTGGGTGCCCTTTCCCTCTCTCCCTTTCTCCTTCTCTCACTTTTCGTCCTGAAATTATATACCCGCGGAATATCGCGCCGGCGTTCTTTTAGAGCCACCGTTGTTAGCGCGGGAAAAAGGTGTAACATCCGAGAAGAAAAGGTGGAGAAATGTCGGTGGAATAAGATTTGCTCTGCTCATAATCGAGTCTCCTGCACGCCGCAATGAGCGCTACTTGAGACGTAGGACACTTTACCTTTTTAGTAAATTTCCGATATAAGCGACAACTCAATTCTGTTTTACGATTGTTAAAGCCAATCCTATCTGCCTTTTGAATCATATATTTTTTATCTTTGTGAAAGGTATTATCCCTTTTCTTGTTGAAACACGTTTTGCTACCACAATTTATTTAAAGGATTCTATACAATTTATCTCGTATTTCCTTTTTTTTATGTAATTGTGTAAAACAGATTTAGTTTGATAATGTAAACATAAAAAATTTTGAAAAATGTTGAAAGAAAACTGAAAATTCTGGAAGAAAAAAGTTTTGCCGTCATGCATATGTGACGCTAGTAGCAAATACGTTAGGAAATATATTCGTTGAAAATCGAAAAATATATTTTGACATGTAAGATGGCATGTTGTAAGATTTTATGGTTCTTTCGTATTTTGATATTTTAATTCAAAGAACGCGCTCCAATCGGGAGTAAATTGAATAACAATTTAAGACGATTACGGGAGAGTGTCGAAAATGTATTATTTCATCTATAGTCGTGCGACTCAGAAACGGGATATTTTGTTTGGAGAGTCCCTAACCTGACGATCAATTTTAACGAGCACAGAGTGTATCTTTCAAAATCTTTCTGGCCCATTTCCGCTCCTTCTTTCTGACGTATCTGCATATGAAAAATATATTCGCCTCGCTTTATATTCGTCTTCCGCTCGCGAATAAAAATGCGTATCATTTTTCGCTCGCTTAGTAACGCTCGCGCGAACTCGCGGGTAAAATATATACGCCCGCTAAAGTACATCGTCTCGCCTCTGCTATTTTTTCCGTTTCCTCTGCAGCTCCTTTCTTTCTCTCTCTCTCTCTCTTTCAATCTCTCTCTCTCTCTCTCTCTCTCTCTCTCTCTCTCTCTCTCTCT
>NW_022639683.1:83833-86872 GCF_010583005.1 Odontomachus brunneus
CTCTCTCTCTCTCTCTCTCTCTCTCTCTCTCTCTCTCTCTCTCTCTCTCTCTCTCTCTCTTTCTCTCTCAAACTAGTCCCTTTGATTATCCACTTTACGGGCGTGCATTAGTTATCTTCATACTGATTCTCCTCTTTACACGCGCTGTCTATGGCCTCGTCTCCTCTTTACTTACTCCCGCGCCTCGATCTGCCATTTACCAAGGCGTCCTCGCAGTCAATTTTATCTCGTCTCGATGCACGTTAGCTCCACTTCATCTTTTTTCCGCATAAATCGTAAGTTGCGAGTTTCATTTCCCCTCTGACTTTTTATTTGGATTTATATAGCGATTCAAATTATATAAATTACTACGTGTATCTCGCGGATATCCTTCTGAGATTATCATTTTTACAACTTCGACGTGTGCTCTCGCGTATTCTTATTGCATCTTTTTTACCATACAACGCGTTATTTCTTTTACATTTCACTTCACTGTCTTACTTTGGCCTACTTTGTTTCGCTTCTACTTCGCGCTATACGTGCTCCGACTACATTCCCCAGCATTCCGATAAACTCGATTCGCCACCCCGCGGATGCGGATGTATACGTAGTACATCGCTTCTTCGCATATGATCGCCTCCGCTTCCATTTCCTCCGAACTTCCGTTCTTGTCTCTCGACCTCCCTTCCGCTTTCGCGTCGGGATCCTTACTTATCCATAGCGGAAACACGATGCAACTCTCTCGCGTCGCTTATATCGTCCGGCTAAACGATGATACCTTGAATCGAAGAGCAGTACAGTTGCAAGACTTTCCTCTGTCTCTCTCTCTCTCTCTCTCTCTCTCTCTCTTTTGCTCCCCCTTCCACTCTTCCTCTTTCTCTTTCTCTCATTCTCCGTCATTGATTACTTGTTAAAAGTTAGCGCGACTCGCTTCTCGATTCACCGCCCCGATACCCTACGGCGCTAAAGGCGAGATTTAATTTTCGCCCCTCTCTCTCTCTCTCTCTCTCTCTCTCTGTCGTTCCCTCTCTTGAATAGTCGCTGGCGGTAGCGCACTGCGGTCTTCGCTGGAGATTTGTCTCTCCTCGGCTTGGCCCCTCGTCTCGTCTCGTCTTGTCTCTTCGCCTGGGCAAGCTTTTGTCGTGCGGTCGTTCTACTACTGCTCGTTTGATCCCGGTGTCCTCGCAGAGTCGCTTTTCTCTCATCGCCCTTACCCTCTTCCTTGGCTGTCGGTGTCTATTCCCTTCTTTTCCTTGGTCCTCGTTGCGCCGGCAAAGATTAAGTGGTCGAGGTGTATGTCTCGTTCCGGGCTAACCCTGCACTCAGCCCTTACTCTTGGCCCGAACTCAGTCTGTATCGTAGCGAGAATACTGTCGGGCTATGGTACGAGGTCTAGACCCAGACTGGGTCTGGATTGTGTCCGGAATGAATCCGGATTGAGTTCCCGCTGGATCGTATGTTTTTGTTTTCACGTTCGCCACATGTCCGCGGTTTCTAAGAGTATGTTGTGGACGTAACCTCCACCTTGCTCGAAGCAATTGCGCCGGTATTACTGCAGTATCAAATCTATATTGCGGTAATCGACGTTTTTCTCGCCGGCGCTCACACGTAACGACATTACCTCGTATATTTGCTGCATCCTGCGGAAGCCGCTTCATGTTACTTCACGTTCGTTGTAATCGCGGCGCGCCGGTGTATTGTCGTGGCGATAATATTGACCCTGCTTCTATTCAGTCTCCTCCACGTTGTCGGATCCTTTCTCGTTGTCGAGTCCACCGCGCGACTTGATTCTCCTCCGGTGCGCCGCTTCCCCTTGCCTTCGAGGTTTTCATTTCCAGAGCAGAGATTAAGTGGTGAGGTTGCTACGCGGCCAAAGCCCGGGTTTCGTGCGTTATTGAGTCTTCGTCTTCTCTTCTTCTGCTTGGCTTTCATTTCCTCCCCTTTCGCGATTGCTTTTGTTCGCGTTACCGACCCGCCGTGGAAAAAATAACCGTGTCTGTTTACTCGACGATTTTCTACCGTACCTTCTTCCCTCGCTACACAAATGCGCGAGCACCGCGACGTACGGTCTTTCGCGTAGAAAAAACATTCAAAAAGCCTCCTTCCACGGAATCCGTATATATTTATTTTAGATGTCAACTCGTTCTTAATAACAACTGCTTCTAATAATTCATCGTTCGTTGTTTTCAAATCCCGTTGTCACTCGTGATAATCTTTCCTTTCCGTTAAGTTTTATGGCCAGCTATAATTATTTTATTTTTTACACTATTTTATACATCACTGTAAAAGATACAAGAAACTTACGCTCATTGTGAGTCGAAGTTTTGATACCATTAACTTTGCCGTTAACTTTGCAGCTTTTTTTAGAGAATGTCGAAATAGAACATTATACAGACTATTGTACAATCTTTATGCTACAGATGTTTGCCCATTACAGTTTTCTCCACATTGAGAAGCACTTGGCACGAATTACTTAATATTTGATTATCTTAATATTCTATCTGCATTAAATCCTCATTATTAATTGTAATATCCTTTGCGCGACAGAATTTGCAAGACTAATGTAGAACCAAAATTTCGACTCTTCTTGTTATCAACCTTGAAAGTTAGCATACACAGGGAAAACTTACGCATCATAGAACTATCGCGTCTGCTTTTTAGCAAACGTCATGATTGATGGTCGAGATAAAAAATAATCAAGCGACATTCGCGACCGAGCAGTGAGAATTTTCCTGACCGTTTTCCCGCGCTCATTTCACCGTTCGTAATGTCCGTATACCCTCGGTTGTCCTTTTCTTTCTCTCTCCCGCTCACGGTTTTCATTGCCATGGCGAAGATTAAGTGGCAGAACGGCGGCGACGGTCCGTACTTCGTACATTAACGGCCTCTCCTGCATTCTTTTCCCTTCTCGTCTTCTTTCCTTCCTCTTTCCCTTATTTCTTCTTTTACCTTTTACTTTCTTACCATCGGCTTTTATGCCCTTTTTCTCTCTCCCTCCCTCGTTCTCCATCTCTCTCTCTCTCTCTCTCTCTCTCTCTCTCTCTCTCTCTCTCTCTCTCT
>NW_022639683.1:90122-93471 GCF_010583005.1 Odontomachus brunneus
CTCTCTCTCTCTCTCTCTCTCTCTCTCTCTCTCTCTCTCTCTCTCTCTCTCTCTCGAGACCGCCAGAAAGAATCGGCCGGATTCCCGGTGGGAAGCGCGATAGAGGTGTGCGATTTCTCTCGCCTGCCTCCTACACTCACATTTTCGTCGTACACGCGGATCCCAGGCCTGACAAAGCGCAATTTCGTGGAAACTTTGTAGATTCGTTATGGCGGGCTCGGGTTTCTCAAATGCGACACGTTTTTCACGCTCGCGTCTCGCTTCCGCTCCGCTGTTACCAGCGGTTGTTGCCGCATGTTACCCTCTACCTCCGATTTTTATTTCGAATTATCGTGAACCGCGCTTTACGATCTCCAACGTATGTACGCACGTAAACACACAAGTCTCAATTAAAAAAAAAAAAACAAGAATTCGTCAACTCACGGTGTCTATCAATTCGTTGACAACGAGTTGTACTGCGGGATCCGCCGATATCGATGACTCGATATTCCATCAACTGTCAAGTTATTTAAAACAATGTTTCACTGGCTCAGGTAGACTTCTAAATGTCACAGTTAAAATTTATCGCTGTTTTCTGTATCTGGAAAATTGTCTGTGGTACGTAGAATTCGTAGCAGCAGCATTCTAGCAATATCTGTCCTATTATATAACAAATTTAGATAGGTTATACATTCATTTGTCTCTCGTCGCTTTTTTATCTACTACAGTCGCTTTTGTAAGAAGTATGACTGGCTTTGATCTGAATGGAAGCCATAAGCAGAAACTTTCTTGCTAAATTTCATAAATAGTTCTGGTAGAAATTCTGCCTTCGTCATCGATTAAACACAAAACCTATACGTGACATCGCAGTATTTGTTAGTTGTTTATCCATCTAAATTAATTTCTCGTGTTTAGATAATTTTCGCTATGACTTCAAAGCTGCTTTCTGAGTGTTTTATCTGCGATCGCTGGAAAACGCAATAATTCGCAATATCCTTTATACCACTCGTTGTGACTAATTTACGCGCAACGTCCACACCGAAGCGGGACTATTCATCCGGCCCTGATTATAATGTCGACGACGTTAATTACAACGAAATAACAGACACTGCAACGGCTTTCGCACACGCTCCACAGCCTATTTCAAAGGCTAGCTAGCATGCCGAGCATTCGAATAATCCGTGTTTCAATCTCTCGCTCGCGCCGTCCCTTTGATTGGTGCGACGCCGCTAATCGTAACTCCCGGAATTCTATTATTAATTGCGACGCGCGCGAGCTGGCTGATGTGCCTAATTGCAAAAGTCAAAATTGACATTACTAACGAATAAAACGGGATCCGATACTGGCCAATCGATCACGCGCGGCTCCGGTTGCGTTCTCTGATTTCGTAGTTCGCATTAACAATCCGCATACCTCCTCCTGCCTCGCCCCTCGTTTTCCATCCCTTCCACGTTATACCGCGCACTCGTTCCTACGTCTATCTCTCGTGGCCTTGTACGTTCATTTCCTCTGCGGAGCACGCACTCTCTGTATCTCTGCCTCCTCCGATGTGCGAACACGCGTGTATGTTTGATGAGTCGCTTGCCACGACATGACACACTGCATAATTCATCCGCATGCACCATTTGCGCGATGGTCGGTGGCTTGACGTACTGGTTGAATTTTGATTCACCGGCGGCGAAGCTTGATGGCACTCCATGGCGATGTCGCGGGATGGAATTCGATACCTAATCCTGCGAAGCGTGTCGTCGAATTTAGGACCCGGCCCTATTATTGTCTGAATGACGAAGCTCTTCTACGGTTGTGTCCTGCGGTTGTGCCACGAAGGGGAAGGGATCGTGAACGACGACAGATTCACGCCCTCTCGCATGGCGTTGTCGCCATGGCGAGACGGTTCTCACACGATGAGAGAGGCGTTCGGGAAATTAATCGATATATAGACCGTCGACTGCGATCTCTGTAACGTTGTACGGTTCTTTCATGTCGCCACCATGCAAAATCCAGGTCTAAAATCGCCGTGGTCAACTCGGGAGCTAATGTGTCCCCGATATATCCGATATATATTACCGCCATTAATATACGGGAAAAGTGAGATACGGTGCACATATTCAGAAATATTTAGTTAGGAGTGGCAGCATATACCCGACTAGAAATTTACATGGTCCTAATCGGGTTGACCATAACTGGATGTCGGGTCCATTTAAGGTTATACTGTCGGGTTCTGAAAAGTCACGTAACGCTGCGTTGTTATGAAGACCTTAATCAGGTCCATTATAATGTCCTTATCAGGCTATACTATTGAATCGCTATCACGTTTTCCCATACACCATAATAATGTTAAATCACTGTTGAATTGCAACAATGTCAATATTGCAGTAATATTGAGAAACATTGAATCAACGTTGCACAAACCTTGATATAATGTAAAAATGTCCGCTTAAAAGTTTTCCGCGTAGTTTTTTCATAAAAAAAACTAATTCCTAATTTTCTTATTACTATTAATTATTATTATTATGTCTTATAACTGCTAGGAACCGAAAGATTGTCACAAACACTCTAAAACTTTCGCGAATGCTCTCTAAATAATTTTAAATCCGAAGCGGTATGTCGGTTACCCATTCCATCCTGACTGCGTTGCTTAACCTGACAATCGAGCGGCACGCGATGATTTCAATGACTCCAACGATGTTTTTACAATTTATGTTTATAAAATGTATACTTACAGTATTTACAGTATATTATAACGTACCTAACAAATACGCGCGTTGATTCGCTTATCTATTTTATTTAATATCTCTAAAGTTTATGTGGTTATTTGCAAAATGACTTCGATCATTCCTTTCAGCTTAATATTTTTATTTTTTGTTATAGATACAACTTTTTATAGATACATTTTTTGTTATAGATACAACTTGCGTCAGACTCTATATAATAGAGAATATTATGAAATAAAAGAATTTTTTTAGGGTTTACGCAAAATTGCTTAAACACATTTTAATTTTACATATAAGCAATAAGAAAAATATATATGATTATTTTATATTGCAATATAATATGAATAATACACATATATTAATATAATAAAATTTAATAATAATTTATTTTATTATTATTATATAATAAAAAATTTTTCATTAATATTATCAATAATATAATTTTCAATGCTCCTTAAATATTGTTTTAAATATTGCAAAATATCATACTTTTATATTTTTATTATTATATTCATTTTTTGTTAAGTATTTAAAAATTTTATATAAAATATATGTGAATTTTTATTTCAACAACTTTTTTATAATACTTGAAATTAAAAAAATAACATATTTTTATGAAAAAATTTATAAAAATTTATTAATCAAACCTACTATAT
>NW_022639683.1:93481-93756 GCF_010583005.1 Odontomachus brunneus
CCAGAAAGAATCGGCCGGATTCCCGGTGGGAAGCGCGATAGAGGTGTGCGATTTCTCTCGCCTGCCTCCTACACTCACATTTTCGTCGTACACGCGGATCCCAGGCCTGACAAAGCGCAATTTCGTGGAAACTTTGTAGATTCGTTATGGCGGGCTCGGGTTTCTCAAATGCGACACGTTTTTCACGCTCGCGTCTCGCTTCCGCTCCGCTGTTACCAGCGGTTGTTGCCGCATGTTACCCTCTACCTCCGATTTTTATTTCGAATTATCGTGAA
>NW_022639683.1:93766-94556 GCF_010583005.1 Odontomachus brunneus
AGTCCTAATATATACCTAATTATTATAACCTTGCAAAGCTCTTCCTTACTCGATTTTTATCAGTACATGACTAGGTTTACCATAGTAAGGATAACCTTGTGAACTCCTAGTTAGGACCTTATACATTTCAGGTATACCTGATGACAATTTCTAGTCTGGTAGTTCCGCATTTAGGCATTATCATAGTTATTTTCATGCAATGGTAATGTGTATGATTGACACAACTCAGTTGCTTTGGTGCATCAACCACAGCGACGTAGTTGCGTGTAATGTGGTTGTGGCAACCGGAAATCTGGTTGGGGTGACATTTGGACACACTCTGCTTGGAGCAACCAGATATCGTCAATGCCAGTAACTTGGCAATTGCTCTATGATTGCAGCAACTACACATAATTAGTTGTTCCATATTTCACTATTAAATCTCTGGCTAATACGACCAGATTTATGCGTGAACCAATCATATTACTTTTTCCGTGTAATTCTCGTTATTGTTATTCATTTTTTACTAAAGAAGACCGAAGAGACTTGCTAAATCACCTGGCCGGTAAAAGTGCCACTCACGTAGGAGGACAGTCGTCTCGGTCAGCGCCAACTTCACCGGTCCGCCAATAAAACGACAATGTTTCCTCGATGAGACGGCGGATGCATAATTTCTCCGGTAGCGAAGCGACATCCTCATGCCCAATAAAATCACGTTGGCTCACGATCGTACCGGAGATCGTTATTCGCCAGCTTCTGCCTCTCTCTCTCTCTCTCTCTCTCTCTCTCTCTCTCTCTCTCTCTCTCTCTC
>NW_022639683.1:95107-100614 GCF_010583005.1 Odontomachus brunneus
CTCTCTCTCTCTCTCTCTCTCTCTCTCTCACTCTTGCAATGAGAGAGATAAACTTTTATTCCGCAGGTAGGCGGGTGCAAGGAGTCAAAAGGGTGAGAATATCTCTCTCTCTCTCTCCCCCTCTTTCTCCCTCTCTTTTTCTCGAAGGGGAGGTGTACGAGACTGAGCGCTGGGAGATGAGCGGAGAGCACGGGAGGGATGAGCGCGAATGGGGGAGGTTTATGGTACTTTGCGAGCTCGTGCTCGATCAATGGGGCTTTAAGGCTTATAAATCCGCGGCAGCCTCGACCAGCTTCGTTTTATCGTCGATTTTAAGCGCCCGCCGTACGCGCCGCGGCTCGTACGAGCGAATCCCGTCTGTTCCGGGGCTCAACGTCGCTCGTCGATCTCTCCCGATCCTTGCTTGGGATCGTGATGGGAAGTACGGTCTCTCTTTCTCGCGCGTTCTCTTCAGTGATCTATCCATCGATCGATCCGAGCCGCCGGTGTCGCCGAGAGAAGAAAGGATGGCGGAGGGACGTGCGGCAATACTTCGCGGACGCGATAGTCGTAATTAAGGCGTTTATCGCGCGCGACTACGACCTCAACGTGTCGAGACGTCGTTAAACTTTACGCTCGGAACCGCGTTATTCAAGCCCTGAAGACATTTTGCAGCATGTTTTCGTGCGAATTACCGACCACCGTCGCCGCCGCCACCGTCGCCACTGCTGCGCGACGCGAGTCTCCCTCGTAAAATTATATTTTTCTTCCATTTTCTTTTTTCGGTGTACACTAAAGAGCGAGCGAGTGGATATTCCTTTCGTTCTCGGAGGCGTGCGGATTGCTAAACACGAATTACGTATGTATGGCGACGCGGTAAAAACTCGTAAATTAAACTATCTCGAAAAGTTGCGGAACGTTATTTCACCGCTTCTCTCTCTATTTTTCTCTCTTTCTCTCTCTCCCTCACTCCCTCCCTCCTTCCCTTCCTCCCCCTCTCTCCCTTCCTCTTTGCAATTTCAACGAATCAATCGGCAATGCATTCGAATCGCGCGATAGTATTAACGCGATTGCATTCAACTCGAATGCTTGTAGCAGGCATTAAAAGCGATAATATCCCGAACACGAATACTCCCGTTTTTTGTCTTTTTTCTCAGGCAAATATAATGCGCGCGAACGCGACCGTAATCCAAACCGTGTTTTGTGTCATCGGAAATATGCAATGACGCCGAGAGGAGGAAGGGGAGGGGCAGGAGGGGATGAAATTCCGCCTCAATAATCCATTCGCGAGCGAGACGAAAATTTATCAGGCGGGTCGTTGAATTACGCGGAACATTAAACCTCACTTTTATAGCGACAATATTCTCATCGGTAACAATAAAATCTTTTTTCTCTCTCCCCCTTTTTCCCAAGCGTTCATTAAATTTGTATGCCGGCTTCTTTCTGGAGCTTATTAATTTGTTGGAAAATGGCGTATATAACGGATGCTTAAACGCAACATTGAAAACAAAAAAGGACGAACAAACAAACAAAAAATCAATTTTACGATAGGAAGCGCTATTTCGCGCAGCACATCGATTGCGAAGGGGAAAATTAATTACTTGCCATTCGCGATGTGTATTTTACGAGTTTTGATGAGAGAACCCTTTGACTCGCGTTTGTTCCTCGCGAGCTAGGAAAGTAAAAATGCAATTTTTGTTGGCGATTTTTTATTTTAATTAATGAAATACGACGCGCGGCTCTTATTTTGAGGGAAGGGGAGATGTATTCCACGAAAGTATATAAGCCGATTGTGCAGAGGATCGGGCGGAGGCGCGCGCAGTAGTAACAGCTGCTTCCGTTCAGACGCAATGGAAGGCGAATACGCCGACCGGCCCGACCGCAGGAAGAAGTATCCGTTCCGTAATTGGTCGCGAATGCTTTCCGCCATTTATCGGCCAGCAAAAAGCGCCGTCTCCCTTTCACGCTCGATCGACCTTAACCGTTTTCACGACGTGCTAATCGCCACGTCGTTTAGCACCCCCTTCGGTTCGCGCCAACCGACTGCGAAACCAGACGATCAATCAGGCGATCCATATATTTCACCCTTTGTGGCGGTCGCGCTCGTCTTTCGACACACGCCGTGTAGTAATCACGAATGCGTTTCGCATTGGTGGAAATTCCGATGACCCGTCCGATGGAATCCCATGTATTCTCGTGGCGTTGATGGATTTTTATGGCGACGCTGACAGAGTGTGTGTATGTGTGTGAATATATATATATATATACTATATATTTTTATATATAAAAAATTATACATAAAAATGATAAAAAAGAAACATATACATGTGTGTGTTCCTTTTAAGTACAAGGTTACTTAGAACAACCTCCAAAGCTCTCGTGGAGGCATAGTACGGATTGAGATAAATATAAAAGTCTTATACTGTTTTGTGATATTCGCAATTATTATCGAGAAATTAATTAAAGAAAATTTGTGAATAATCACGCGAGATATATATAGTAGAACTATAATGGCGACGTCTGCCATCGTGTGTTTATATATTAGATCAAACTAAACAAAAAAATCTTCTACCATTTTCCTAATAACTTAGTAGATTTTTAATTATATATATGTATTATATATTTTTTTTCTCTCCTATTTGTTAGGAAAATTCGATGAGAAAGAAATTACAACGATGCGTTATTTAATCAAATTGTATTGGAGAGCCTGCGGCTTCCGTGCGTATCGCGCCACTCATTTGGCAGTGTTTTATTTGAAGGCTCGCGGAATGTTATTACCGTTTTACAGATTTTAATCAAAGCGCGCATTCATATTAGCAATCGCATTATAACGAATTTCAGAGTGTCGTGAATATACAGCGGCTCTCAAAGCAAGTTTTCGTTCTGTAGCGTTTATTCGGAGCGTAATAATTAAATGTAACTCGGGCAGAGGCTCAGTTTTCGCGAGATACACATGTGAAACATTAATCAAATAAATTCATTAGATATTTTATACATTAATCAACTTCACATACATTAATCAAGTGAGCTCACTGCGTATATTTTATGTACGCGCGAGCAGTGTGTTCCGTGTACACGCGTGTAATGCGTCCGTGATGTTGCGCGTCTTGTGTTCCCGGTAACCTGATAATACCGGATCGCTTTTTACGTGGCATTTCTTCTTTTTCGCGCTGCAACTTTTTCGAACTTGAGAAGTCGTCGCGATGGAGTGCACGGCAGCTTTTTCTCGCAAACTTCTTCTCCCTTTTCCTCACGCGGGTGCCCCTTTATCTCCGGGATACTCTCTCGTCCTCCATCGGCGAGTATATATCCCGGGGGAAAAGTTAAATGAATATTCAGGACCGTCGTTTACATACAGCCGCTACTCGTGTGCGAGGATGTAAACGAGCGATCGCAGTATCGATCCGTCTCTCCCCTATTCCACTCTCGCGTCTCCCGTGCACACGACGGAAAAAAGAGCACGATTGCTACGACTAATTCTTCGCTAACGGAATGTTTACCCGCGTCTCCCGTTCGTAAATTCGTTAATTCTTATTGAGGCAATTGACGCAATTGAGACACGCGCGAACGCTGTCCGTGTTTGACGCTTAGACTTGGATTCCTCTTTGTGCGTTTGTCGACAAGCAAATGCTCATATTATCAAAAATGAAATAGACAATCAATTGAGGAGCACAGCGCGAGAAATGATTTACCTTAACTTCATTTAATCCGTTTTTGGCGATTTTTAGTGCGTGCGCGAATGGATATGTCGCTGACAGATGAAAATATTATCGCAATTTTTTAGGATCGCTCATGCGCGTCGTAAACACACGTCTACCGATTGAGGGAATTAATAGGATTGCGACGTACGCACGCACGGCTGCGCGCACAAATCCGCGCTATTTTTGTATTGAAGTATCGTTGAAGATTGAAAATTACGGAAAGCGCGCGGCTTCATCCGCAGACCGTCACGGCGAAAATTTGCAGTACAGCTTTGTAGCCGCTCAAGACTCGCCAAGAGAGTGAGAAAGAGCGCGGCGGGCGAGAAGAGGGGAAAGATCGAGAACGAGAAGTCGCGCATAGTCGGGGAATTGCAAAACGCTATTTTGAATTTCATAGCGACGCTACTTGGCGATTCTGAAATTAATCAGATTCAGTTGCGCGATTCTGATTATAGAGTCCGTAATTTGATTTATCTCCGCGTTATCGTCCCGCCATTTGTTTTACGATACCGTATACCGCTGGACGCCGTAAACGGCAACCGGCGGTACTTCGGAATGAACTTGGCCGACCCTAGCTGGCCCTGGGGTAATTTATCAAATTGCATGCTGGTAATCGTTATTACGGCGCGGCTGGCTATTATCACGGCCAAATCTCAATTCGCACTGCCTTTTAGCGGGCCATAATTGGTCCGTTAACGTATATCGCGTACATACTCCCTGGGACTTTTTACGGCATTTTTCATGTCGCCGATAAGTCGGCACAATTGCTGTATCAACATATACGCGCAGATGACGTATAATCTTAACGAAATTGCATGATGGGCCGCCGGCCCATTACGAAAAAGTATAACGTTAATGTTGAAACAACGACACACGCGGGAATATAAGCGAGCGAGCGAGAGAGAGAGAGAGAGAGAGAGAGAGAGAGAGAGAGAGAGAGATTTATCAAATACGTCAATACCAATCCTCCGTCCCATTATTATTTCGCGAATTTACACCATCGTCGAAATCGAGTTAGATGCATATTTTATTTAATTACTCACACCGCGAGACGAAAGTGTTTTCCGATCGTGGATTTAATAACACGATATGATTTGCATTGGCGCGCGCGATACCGTAGAAACCTCGTCTCGCTCTAATAAATAATTCCTAAACTGAAACGTACATACCCATCGATTTTCGTTATTTCAATATGCACAATCGCCACATATAATAAATGGCACTGAATAATTCCGTGGTTATTTTGATTACATTACGCGGACGCACTAATAAGCGTTTCGATATAGTCGCAAAAGGGAAACCGTAATTAACGCGCAGTCGGCCTCCATAAGCCACCGCGAGCCTGACGCGTAAAGAAGAAGCAGAGTAGAAGAGAGAAAGAGAGAGGCTCAGGGAGGAAAGAGAGAGAGAGAAAGAGAGAGAAAGAGAAAGAGAGTGAAAGAGCACATTTCATGAACTTAATGAATTCCTATGGGAACGCCGTAGAACTGGCTCCAGGCCATTAATACGCTCCATTCACAAACACAACTCCTCGCATGCCAACCGCCCTCGTTAAAACTTTCGAAGCGCGAGCATCTCCACGTCGGAGGGCGAAAAAAGCAAGTTCCGCTCGTATGAAAACAAACGGAGGGCTGTAACCACCCCGGACGGACAAAGTGCCGTGCTCTTACGAGTGTGCCCGCGTTTCATGGGGCAAATGTGAGTCGCGACATTTATGGATATTCTCCTCGACGAATTACTTCGCGCCATGTGCCGCTCTTTCCTTCTGCTTCTCTCTCTCTCTCTCTCTCTCTCTCTCTCTCTCTCTCTCTCTCTCTCTCTCTCTCT
>NW_022639683.1:104507-149322 GCF_010583005.1 Odontomachus brunneus
CTCTCTCTCTCTCTCTCTCTCTCTCTCTCTCTCTCTCTCTCTCTCCTTCTTTTTTCCGACAGTTAATGAAACACAACATCGCGATTACTTTCACACATACTCTATCTCTCTTTCTCTCCTCTTCTAGTTGTGTAACGATCTAGACTGTATAAATAGACTTTACGTAAACCGCCTGGATCGTAGCACATTTTTTATTATTATGCTTTAATCTTGGTAATTGTAATTGCGCGGTAAAGTTGATGATCATAAACGATGCGCTTTTCGTGTCAACTTTGTTTCCCCGTCATCCGAGGTCGCGTGATCGTTTTATATCAGAGAAAGCGAGATTAAAAGAACGGCATATGTGTAAAAGCAGCACAGGAGTTCGAATGATACGAGAATATTTCTCACTTGCGTATTCATTGTATGTTTTAGGAGCCGTTTCTGGTTGTGGCGTGACCCCTCTGGTTGAACCGTCGGGACCCATCAAAGTAAGTTGAAACGAAACATATGCTACTTGAAAATTACCAGTTTGTGATATCTGTTAATTTCCGCGCGACGGGGCTAAAATAAATACAGGAAGTTCGTGCCATAAATTACATATGCTCAGACGTGCCGCTCGCTCGCCACTATCTCGAGCGGACACTCGGATAATCGCACAGGTACTCGCTACGGAAAGTGTCCTAGGTATTAATTAAATATTTAACTTGCACTCGCTGTTGGAGCCCGCGCGTGCGTGTGTGCACGTGAATGTGTGTATCCGGAAAGAGAGTTAACGTAACTGTTTGTATTTTTGGCTGAAAAATTAATTGCAAGTATCCGGACGGAAGCAACTGTGAAATATTAGTTCTCGATTACACCTTTTTTCCTTGGAATTTCGCGAATCTACTTGGCGAGAAAATCCAGAAACACCGAAATATTAATCTCGAATATAATAGGTTGCAAAAAAGTTTGTGAAATTTTTAGCCACTTTTTTATTAATAATAATTTATTAATAATTTTAGCCACTTTTTTAGTAATAATGAAATAATACACTATATGTTCAATTAAAGAGTTTATTCGCTTTAAAAAAATGCTTAAATTGTGTAAAAATTTAACGTAATATTTATCGTAGCCAAAGATATCTTTGTAGTAAGATTTCAGGAGATTTATTTGCATCGTTCGTGAGAAATTTAATTCCGCATATCATAATGTTGCAAATATAATCTTATGGTAGAAGCAATATAGATGATTATTATTCCAATGTAACTTGTGTAATGTAAAAAGTGTGTGTGTGTGTGATATCAATCAAACAAAAACCTTTCCATTAAAAATGTTACGTATTAAGAAACGCATTAAAGAAAGAAAAGTACTTATACGCTGTTTTTATATAATGGTCGATTGTAAGCTAAAAAACGACTGTTTTTACAGTTTAAATAACGTTGAATGGATGGCACAGTAATATTATGAAATTGGTATCAAATTAATATTTATTATTCAGATAGTGAAATATATGAAAATGTTATTATATTAAAATGTTATTATATTAAAATGTTATTATATTAAAAAATGTTATTATATTATAAAAACGTTATTATATTAATTTTGTTCGATAAATAGTGAATTTATGAGTAGCTCTTTTGTGATATGCTATTGAAAATACCCGGTGAATAAATTCCTTAAAGTAAATATCTGTCGTCGCGATTCACCACTTTTTTCTCTTTTAGATAATTGTCTGACTCATTTTCCAAGTTAATGATATATTGACGACGATTTAACGAATTTGCTCAGGTCTCTAACATGATTTCCGCAGTTTGAATAAGTCACGCTTGAATCCTTTCTCCGCGCATCAGCTGAGAAGACGAGTCCTTAAAGAGACACGAAACGTACATATCGCGTAACTGCGCGCACTCGGCCGTGCAATAGTGGAACCGTGTTCGCTGCAAATATTATTAATATTTACACATCGTGCACGCGTATGCGCTCGCGTATTCGTATGTAGATCACTACGCGAAGGGCCACCCGTTGTCTGATATTTCTATGAGAGAGCGTTTCCGCATTGTGCGACTTCCTCTCGCGAGGGTCGCATAGGAAAGTCTATAGGAAATTTATGGAAACGCGTCTGTGGACGCGCTATAGAATTTTACGTCTACGTCGCGCGTCGTTACGACTCCAAACAAGCCCTGAATAATGGATCCCACGCGATGTTTTCAATATTAAAGAGTTCCTGTCGGTCTCGTCGTTACCGGCCTTCGCATGCGAGTCAGTCGCTCTCGAGCGCTTCGTCCGGATATAACGCGCGCTCGAATTTTGAATACGTATATACATTCTGATATACAAACCGAGGAAAATCTGACGTACACTCCCGCGCGCGTTCTCTCACCGCGTCGGAGATATACCACGGGAATTTCGAGGGAATAGATCCGTGCGTGATCCGTTGGTCGCAACGGCGACTCCTCATCGTCGTCGTCGAGAAACGGCGCGCCAGCGGCTTCACCGACACGTACGTATCATTTCCGCGGTAACGCACGTCTTGTGACGAGGGATGTCGATAAGTGGATATTGCGAGGAACAGAGGGGAATCGAGGGAATCGAGAGAGGAAAACCTCCCGTGGGAGCACCATATACGACGCGTCACGTATATCCCTCTTCGATACGTACACTGTGACCAGTTTTTTTTCTCGTCTCTTCTTCCGTGTTCTCCTCCGCGGCGCGTCCATCTTACAGCGGTTCGGATTAATGACTGCATCGCCGCGTCCCGTCGATCATTGTCCGAGATTTCTTCTCTCTCGCGTCATTCTGTCGATCGACGTCAGCACGGCGCGCGGATCGACAGGTGCACGGTGATGTAATAAACAGCGTAATAATTTAGACGCAATCTGGCGAATTATTCGTTACGATGATAAAAACAAAATAAAGGGCAAGAGCCGGCTCGAAAAATCGTTGCGTCTGGGAAAATATTGTTGAAAAATGACTGTTTGCTTTGTCGGGTCGGTAGCTGTTAATTAGTTAATGCTGCTCTCCGAAAAACGCGACGTTTTAAAGCTGAGCAAACACGATTGTTAAGCAAACATTTTTCTTGCGAATTAACCGACGTTCGTTGATTTTGCCACTTTTTACCTTCTCTTTTTGCAATCGATACTTTTCGTATGTTCCTTCTTTCTCTTTTTTTTTTTTTTTTATTTTACACTCCTTCATTTCGGTCAACGCTCTTCCCCTTTATATGTACAAAATATAATGCCCTATTCGACGATTCTCTATACTTCGCGTAACGAGGTCGATATCAAAAGTGGACAGGCTCGTCGCGTCGTTAGTGAATTATACGTCCACGTGAAACGGTCCTAACGACGACAGCATCGTTAATGGATCCTTCTTCGAGTTCTGCTTTAGAACGATACGCCGTGCTGACCCGTGCACTCCGCGCTATGCGTGTGTATGTGCACGCACATACACACACGCGCATTCACACGAGCGCTAGGCGAGATGGAGGGATAATGGAGTATTCGAGATTTAAATTCTGTCAGGCTAACGAGGGGGACGCTTATTACACCCCGCGACATATACCGGTGGGATGAGAAGCGCGTTATTTTTTTCGGCACGCGCAAAGAGAATGAATAAATTCTGTGAATGGCGAGATGTCGTGATTAATATGGCCAATAAATAATTTAATAATTTTTACGGGGGACTGTAAAGTGTAGGCGACGCAACAACAAACTTGACGCAGTACCTTCAAAATATTATAATGTAACTTCCCAGCAAACACAGAATATAACTATTATATAACATAGAAATAACATGTAATATAACGGATGTTATATGTTATTAATGTTAAAGTTACATAATGTTAAAGTTACATATTTTCTTTTATAACTGCAATCTAACTGTGTTTTAAAACTGTTATAATTCTCTAATACTTACAGGTTATAATTGTATAACACCAACATAACTAAAATATAACAGATTATATAACAAGCGTTTATTCGCATTACATCTATGTTATATAGCATTCTTATATCTAGGTATCGGATCATTCGCTAGATGGCTTCCGTTTTCTCGCGTCTTTCTCATACATGAAATATGATGCATTAATATACAGGGTGTCCCGCGTAAGACGAACCAAAACAAAAATATAAGTAGAACACATAAAAGTGAACAAAAATTGTATAGGTTATTTTTCAAACAACCACGTAAAATTTCGAGATATTAATTAAAATAGTTGGACAAATTAGAACGCGCGATGCGACAGGCGGGACATATGGCTCGCAGCGGTCGACGAAGAAAATGGAAGAACGCATACATACACGGACGCACACACGGAGCTACTCATTTCAGTATGCCAAACGGCCCACCTCTCTGGCCTATAAGATAGGCCCGCGAGCAATCATCCATTTTCTTCGCCGGCCGCGGCGAGCCGTATGTCCCGCCTGCCGCGTCGCCGCGCTCTGATATGCTCAACTATTTTAATTAATATCTCGAAATTTTACGTGGTTGTTTGAAAAATGGCCTATATAATTTTTGTTCACTTTAATGTATTCTACTTATATTTTTCTTTTGGTCCGTTTTACGCGGAACACCCTGTATATATAAGAATGATGATCACAAAACGACACAACTTGTACTATGGAATCCACTTTTATATTAGTAAAGTGAAGTGGTACACTTTTTGATCAATGGAAATTACTGTTACAATAATCCCTTCCATTCGAATATGTACAGAGAGATGTAAATGAATAAATAAAAATAGCTCTAATAGCATAAAATGCTTGAGGACCAAACGCCTAGAATGGCTCTAGGATGATTCTGGAATATCTTGTGTTATTTGGGAGCTAATTAATTTAGAATGGCAAGATACTTTTATGCTATTATCTTTACTAAAAATATTTTTGATCGAAATATACAGGATGTCCCAATATAGCAGGCAGATGTCAGCGCGCGTCTTATATCGCTCTGACCCTACGTCTTGCCGCACCGCGCCGAGACGAGATGTAGGAGTGCAGTAATATAAGTATAGGCAATGGTGCGTTGTTTTTCCAATCACCGCGCGCTGACATCGGTGCGCTATATTAATTAGGCCGCGAGCGCTCCACCCTCAACCATTCAGCGTGCGTTTTTCCTTAATCTTTTACAATTAATTTCTCGCTTATTATTACGAATATCGCAAAACGGTATATGTATACCTTTTATATTCATCTCAACCCGTTCTACATTCCCACTTAATGTGATAAGGAGAATTTGGGACACTCTGTATAATTATGATATTTTTAGGACCATATTTTTACAAATTAATTGATAGTGATAGCTCGTAATCTCTGTGTACAATTAAATGCCTATGATTGCTGGGAAATAATAATTTACATTCCGGCTATATAACATTTCAGCAATATATATAACAGCCATATAACAGTAACCAATTATATTTCTGTTATATAATGCAACTTCGTAAGAGTGGGAAATTATAACTAACATGTATGTTATATGTAACAAACATGTTATATTGCACGTTACATTCCATTATATTACAACGATGTAACTGTTATATTATTGTGTTTGCTGGATTATCGTTACACTGAAAGTTTTGTCTTTGAAAATTAAATTGATCAGGGAAACTCGCGCACGTGATACAAATTTATTCGGAAAGAATTTTATGGTAAAAATTACTATGGAATTTTGCAACCTAATAATAAATTGACATTCTGCAGTAACCAATTATTCTTTCATCTTATATGTGCTACTTATATTTAAAAAATTAAATTATTAAACAGTGTTATCCAAAATCTGTTAATACTGAGAGAAAAATATCTGAAAAAATGGTTCAAACGTCTTTCTCCAATGTTTATAGTAAAACTGACTGTGTTTCCTTAACAAGATAAACTTTACTCACAATATACTTCTGCACTATCAGAAATATAGGAAAATTGGGAAAAATTTATATATGAAAGAAAAAATATACAATATTCTCTCCGTGTACATGTAATGAACTTTTTCACGGGCGCAATATGATACGACGCGATTTTTGGCAATAACAGGAGACATCTCGCCGGAAAGGGAACACGGCCGAAGTATAACGTGACACACACACAGATACACACACACACACACATATCGAAATATCCGGCGTAACGTTCGCGATGGAACGGCTCGCCATTTATTGAAACGGACGAGACGTCGGGTTCAAAATCGCCGTTGGAACGAACAGGAAGAGGGCGAGATTAAGCGTCGAGCGGCGGCAATCCTCGTCGATCCACGATTGTCTCGTTGCTCTCGGCGACGGGGTGAGGTGAGGGTACAACGGGCGACTCGTTTCGCACAAAAGCGTCTCGTTCTTGTGGCGGGCGAAATCAGTGCGATAGGCGCGCGGCCGGAAAATCGATGGCCGTATCGGCCGCGCGGGATACGCGCGGAATAAATCTTCCGTGTGCTGCTTTTTTTTCTTCCTTTTTCCTTTTTTTTTCGTCGCCCACCCACCGGTTGCGCGCATCCTATCGGGCGTTTTCCGGTCGCTCTCCTCCGCGCGAGTGTACAACCTTATCGGCCTTCCGTAAAAATTCATTGCTCGGTTCGAGCCCCGATAAGCAACGCGGATCGCTCAAGGATACTTTGCGAGCCGCTAGCTTTCTCTCTTTCTCTTCCTCTCTCTCTCTCTCTCTCTCTCTCTCTCTCTCACTTTTTTTTACGGCCGAGTTACGCGAGGTCTCTTTATGTCGTGTACACCGGGCTTTGCGAAAACGCTGGGCTTCGATTGCCAATTTTGGAGCTTTCAACGTTGAATATCGGAAATAGATTTTTGTCGACTCTCGAACGACTGCGTTTTCTGCGCAGAACGCACCGGTCGTCTTCTCTAAGCGCGAAAATATGTACTCATTGCCTCCTCTTATTAGGCATTCAATAACGAATGAATTCCTATTGTCGAATGAATTTTAGAGCAGCGGAAAATAAAGAGAGTCACTCTTTATAATTGTGATTGTATTGAAGCTGTGACACTGTTCTGTGTGGCGCACTGTCGTAAATAATTACGGAATTCATCCTAGAATCAACTCTAGAACCTTAAACATGGGTATGATTTTTCCAGACCAATTTTCCGAACATTACCGTCTTTAAGAACATGTGTTTTCTCTCTCTTGTTATAACTTTTTTCGTCATTTTTACAGAAGTTATGAGCAAATGAAAACGCGCTGGGTAAAATTTACGTAAACCCGCGTTCCGGGTTTACGTAACTTTTTCATGTTTAGGATTCTAGAGTTAAAGAGTATTGTACAGGGTGTCCTATGATGAACTATACATACTAAGAGAGCGTGTTCCTAGAGTCAATTCAAGCAGAAAACTTCCTATAAACATGGATGAAATAATAGTGACGTAAGTACAGGCGTTCAAAGCCAAGAACGCCTAGAGATTTGGTTTGCCTTCCTTAATCTTCTGAAAAATAAAATAAAGCCAAGATTGTGCGTGACTCATATATTTTACTTTGCATACTTAATCTATTATAATTTATCTCAATTACCGCGCATTACTCAAACATAGCTTCCTCGTCGACGTTTTATACGGCGAAATTAGAGCGGAGCCAATCGCGGGGAAACTATTAAACTCTTACGCGAGATATATATTACCGCAATCAGTGTTTTCTTTCCGTTCGCGGCAAATTGCTTATTCCTAGAGGTAAAGTCGTGCGGCGGAAAGTACTGCGTAGGCGAAGTTCCGAGGTCAGTTGCAATAAAGTTAACACAAATACTCGCTGAGTTAGGTAAAGTGTATTTGCATAACAAAAACTTGGAATTAAATGTGAAAGGAGGAGGAGTTCAGTACAGAGCAGCTCTTCGGTATCGAACAAGCGCAAAGTCGCTCAACGTGAAGTGTTGCCTGAGTTCATTGTTGTCGCTTGATATTTTTGTTGGTTATCGATATAATTCTGTTCATCGTACAGTAAACGTACAACTTATCTCGTAGTGGTTTATAACTCAAGAATCCGACACTATATTTAGACATATAAAATTTATAAACTGAATTATTCTTAATTATATATATTCATCATCCATTAAATTTGTATTTAATGGAGAACGCGTAGTGTGTCACATTTTTCCGCAGCAAAATATTTTGTTTCAAATTTATTTGGAAAATCTAGCGTCACTCGCATAATTCCAGAGGCAACTACCTTTTCCGCGATGGAGGGGCAGTAATATTAATCTTGATATAGATACTTTTCCCGCGTTTCGGCGGATTTCACCTCGGCAAATCTGGATTTATATTTACAGAACGAGGTGGTGAGGAAAAACAGCACGAGCTGCTGACTAAATACGATCTAAACGTGCCGTACACGCGCATTGACCTGCGACTCGACTCGACTCCGTCTTCCAGTGCCAAGCTCGGTTTTTCGGCGAAATTCCAAAAGTTTGTAGAAGAGAAAACTTTCGGTGTTTAATAGAAAAACTTTTTGAATTTACTCGCCACACTGTCGAAACGTTTCCTTAAATATGTGTGAAGTCATGGATAGAATAGAGAAAAAAGGAAAACGCGCAGAAATCCACGATCTGGTTTGTAGCTGAAAATAAATGATATAGATAAACGAGCGCGTGCGTATAAAAATAAATATTAACGTTTCAACCCCTCGGAAAGAAGCGCGTCGAAATTCCTTACGTCGCGATGATAGTCCTTTCAGTCGAAACTCGAGTTGTCGCTCGTGTAGAGTCTTCTCCTCGATGTGATAGCTCGCTCCGAGCGTATTATTCTTTGAGAGATCGTACTCGTCCGGGTAGAATGGATCTCACTTGTCGTCTTCCGGTGAATTGATTATCACGCCGCGGCTCCCGGCAGACGTACCCAACGAATTCTCCGCGAGCAACCGAGAAGAAGGACAGCTGTACGTTTACCCGAGGTGTTCAACGAGGCGCGAGGAGCTCGTTTCCAAAATCTATCAGGCTTCCGGATTGGAACGTAATTTCGCGGCAGCTTTCACCCGTAATGTGTGCATTTCGCGCGTGGCGGCGGTTGCTGCAGCCGTAAAGGTGACGTCTCAGCTAACGCAGGAACGCGTGTAATCCTCAGTCTCGTGAAATCATTTCGTGCGAAACTTTGTCGGTCTTGTCGTCTCAATCCCGACGTGTCGCCTCCTCTCGACGGCCAATTTTTAAAAACAAAACATAAGACGAATATCATTCCCTTATTAATTAACGTGGATTATATTTATAGAAGAATAAATGTACGATGAAACGTACTCGAGTTGAGCGTCAACACTCGAAACTGCTGTAATAATTGATTGAGCTCTGATTAACGGTGATTTTCACACTACGTGTGTGGCATACGCAATCCCTGCGCACAATGCGCCCGTTATTATCGTCCCGCAGAAACGAAAGTTGCGCGTATAACACCGCGATGATAAATACAGTTCAAGGTGCAATGCGGGCTGCATATATAAGCGTACTCCATCATGCTATATGTGTTATCAATCGAAGACAATGCGCTCGCGTAAAAGGCACACGCGGATCATTAGCATTCTCGCGCCAGAATCACGAGCGATGATAATATAATCAGCGCACGTGCGAGTGGGCCAATGCAATAATCAGACCGGACCTTCCTTCCGCGTTAACGAGCTCGAGATTCGTGATTTCGTGTTTACTTCCGGTCACGTGCGTCGGATCGCGGAATTTGCTGTCTCGGCTACGCACGTGCGAGCGTGCACGTGTGTTGTGTGCGTGTATGTGTGTGTATGTGTACAGCATGCGACAGAAACATACACGCCCACTGACCGTTGTACGGGCAGCTACGTGACGGAGTTTACGGCGTGTAGAATACGCAAGTGTGTATGTACAAATGAGTATTTGTATATTTGTGTTGGGTGTACAGGCCGCAATGGGGAATATTGCCGTGCAATATTGAGTGAATCTAATGAGGGGTACGCCCCCGTGCCGGTATTAATACTGCTAATCCAATTAGTTGATAATCTGCAGTGCTCAAATGTGACCAGGACTATTAATAGGAATCGGTTAACATGTCGTGGCGAAGAGTATTAGACCCGCTGGATTATCGCTTAGACGAGGCTAACACGGTCTCGTGGGAAAATGGAGAGACGAAGGATACTAAAGTCGTGTGTTCCACTGACGCGAGCAAGACAGGATATTGCGAGAAGCGTCGCGAAATTTCGGTTAAGTAAAACGCATTGAATCCCGCGCTAACTTCATAAGTTATCCGCCCTGTCACTTGGAATTAATTTCTCTCACCAGATCATTCATTAATTTCTACGCCCATGGAATTTAATTGAGTCTTGTTGTCGCAGAAATATATCGAGCTGTTTGATATTACTCAGAAGATCTCAGATGTTCTCGTTAAAAAAAAGTCCCATGTAATCAACTCTCGTTGAGACCGACGCAGCGAATATGATATGCTCGTCACGCGAATGTCCGACTGTTTAATTACTAGCTCATCGATAATGTGTATCGAAACAATGTATAATGGAATATTTATGACATATCTATAATAGTTACATCGGTGACCATTAAATTTAGACGTTCATATAATAATGATACATTTATTGTTTAGATATGAATTACATCTCGCGCGATACATGCTGCTCGCGCGATATTGATACTTGATTAATAACGTTAATAATTGCAAATTGTTTATACATGTAATGCACTCGGAGCAACGTATAAACAACGTTTGCAGTATTAATCCGCGGAATCTTGAATAATCCGGATTATTCCATTGTACACGGATTAGATTCTATTGCTGTCCATTTCGCTCTCGGAATTAATCGGATCTTTCAGTTTACCTAACACGCTTAACAAATCGAACATGTGTGATCGCGCACTCGTCCGATCCCGCCGTCCATGATGTCACATCATGACGTCGCGATCCCGTGGACAAGCAAGATATTAATAATTTCATTTCCCGTCCAATCACGGGATCCATTGCTTTTTCCTGCTCCACGGGCGCGCTATTTGTCATCGAGTCTCGTGATAGAAATTAAGAAGGCGACTTATTGTAACCCAGAGGGAGAAAGAAAGACGGCGGTGGTCGATCGATCGATCGGTCGGTCGGTCGGTCGGTCGGTTGGTTGGTCGGACACGTAATCAGGTTCGAGAAAAACAAGAGAATGCGGCCATTCAATACCGAATAAATTGTTTCCTAGTTGTCCCCGTGTAGATTGCTTTCGCCTCCCGAACAAAGAGGCGCGCCGTATTTTCTGATAAGAAGATTAACCGTTCTTTACATTCATTCCGGCCTCTATTACACCGAATTCACGGAATACGAAAATTGAGGTTCGCAATCGCGCTCCCCTCGCGTCTCGCGATCTCTCCCGCAGACTTTCCATGCGATGTTTACTTCATTCGACAATCAAACGTGAACGTCGTCTGAAACATCACTCTGTTACGTGCGCAACAAACGACATAACGTCGATATATCGTCGATTGTAAACTATATTCTTATTTGTACTTAACAATATAATCGCGCGACGTGCAATTATTGCGCTGTAAGTGTGACGTTTCCTCGATGCCGTTGGCGTTTTCTCCACTGATTCCTTGATTGGATCGAAATTGAGTTTTCCCGTGCGAACTTGCGCAATTTCCGCTGCAACTTCCGCGCCAAAAATTCACGTTTTTCACGAACCTTTTTACGCAAATAGCAACTTTCAGAACGTGGAGTTTTAACTTTGACGTTCGCTAATGAACTCGGAGACATCAGAGGGAAACTAACGCGCGCACACATCGCGCGCGACTCGACGCGCAAGAAATCGGAGCAAAGGTCGAAGGGACGGTTGCAAAAGAAAAAGAAAAAAAGAGGAAATCAAAGGCGGGATGAGCCGGGAAAAATCCATCTGCTTTATTTCGAGAGCGCGCCGCAGCTTAGACGGTAAAACGAAAAGGCACTTCTCGCGGAAGCGTTTCGAATTTTTCCCATCGACGAAAATACGATCAAAGCTGTCCTCGGCAAAAGAGGTCCCTCGAGATCTCACCCGAGAACACACCCGATCCTCGCACGATTCGCGATCTCCTCCACACCACCCGTCTTCACGTCTCCCTTCTAGCTGCTCTCGAGACGGTAATGAATTTTGAACGATCAGTTGTCTTTTTTCGGACGAGCTATCGGATTAGCGATCGGGGAGGCAGACGCCATACATGGACCGTGCTAGAGTTCCTAGAAGTAAAAGTCTAACTTGTGTTGTTAGTTTGATACAAAATGGAGCACTAGCTGTCACTTAAGTGATTCATGCATACATGTGGCCCGTTTTCTATTGTTCAACTAGCTGTTTAACTTTTAGAGCGTGTATTATCTAACGTTGAAAGGCAAAGGAACGAAAAAGAACTGATGTGCATTAGTTTAGATAGTTATTCAACAAAGAACAGTCCTACATATAGAATGCTAGATTATTCTTTCAATGACATCTTAATTAATATTCTCGAATTATTATCAAACGGATCATGCGTGTTCAAGAATTAAATTTTGTTGAAATTTTGTTTCAAAGATCATGGTGATGATAAATTGTAGAGATAATAGCAATGTGGTTATAACCTGTTATAACCACATTGCAAGAATTAAATTTTGTTGAAATTTTGTTTCAAAGATCATGGTGATGATAAATTGTAGAGATAATAGCAATGTGGTTATAACCTGTTATAACCACATTGCAAGAATTAAATTTTGTTGAAATTTTGTTTCAAAGATCATGGTGATGATAAATTGTAGAGATAATAGCAATGTGGTTATAACCTGTTATAACCACATTGCAAGAATTAAATTTTGTTGAAATTTTGTTTCAAAGATCATGGTGATGATAAATTGTAGAGATAATAGCAATGTGGTTATAACCTGTTATAACCTCAACTCCATCATCACTAAAAAAGATTTAGTTTCGTTTGATATTATGTGTTCATGTAATATACTTTCATCTACGATTTTTAGAATCATTTAACAAATATGAAATAATGTATCGTTACATTTATTTGTTCTTGAGTAAAACTGTGTTGCTATATATTTATCTCAATGATGTATATATATAGATCAATTCTGTTCGCAAAGTGAAGCCGGAAGTTGCCAGTTTAAAACAGAGTGAGAAAGTTGATTTGCCCCTAGTGCTTTCTCACTTTATCTTATTGACTATCAAAAAGGAGGGTCTATTTAATACTGCAAATACTTTAAAACATTAAATAAAGCAACGTGATTAATCCATTCGTCGCTCTGAATCACAACACTAAATGGAAATATGTACAGCACTAAACCTTATGCAAGAACTGTATTCCGTCATAGCAACCTAACCTAACCTTTTTCATATGACAGTGGAATGAGAACAGGATAAGAGCAATTGCTGTGATTATTTACACAGCATAAAATATTATAAATATCAATTTTATATCGAGATAAGTGAAATATACGGTTTTATTTTTTTAATTCTGCACTGCATTATATATCGCACTTACAGCTTGACAGCAGTCATATTCTTTCTGTACGATAGAATGAGAAAGCATTAGGGGCAAATCAACTTTCTCACTCTATTTTAAACTGCCAACTTCCGGCTTCACTCGCTGCTACGGCAGAAATATAGAAATGCTTGGTCTATATATATATTGATTTATCTTCAATGTTTCTGCTTTTCAATTATTCCGCGTACTCGGTCGTCACTGATTGGTCCTGCCATTTCGTATCAAACCAATGAAAAATAGGACAACATAGACTGTTTCTTCTAGGAACTCTAGATCGTGTGCGACGAGCCGTACGAGAGGACGCGATTCACCGAGATAAAATGGTATCGATTAAATCGAAGTGTCTAGCTAACGCGCCGAGTTGACTGGCTGACTGGCGCGTTCTTCTCGCTCCTCGGCTATATTTTATTGGACACGCCAGTCAATCTTCACGGATGTCGCGTTCGCGTAAGCGCGTTCCGTTCGGGAACACTTCGCGATGCTCGACGTGAACATTCCCGATCGCCGGCTAACGCCAGAAATGACGAAAGTCGCGCGACAGAAACAGGAACAATGACGGGACATGCGAGCGATATAAATGCGCTCGCGTATCCTCTATCTGGCTCGTAAAACTAGGTCGACTGCTTTATCCACCCGTTCGTATCGAAGCTATCGTGTTTATCGATGATTTCCCAACGGCGATCGGGAGGATCTCTAAATAATGGAAAGTATCGCGCTGTTTCATATTTCGGATCCTGTGCACATCGCATAATTCCTCGTCCACTTGTACGTTAACTTCTAATGTTATTCCGCACTTAAGTGCAGTTAGACTGCATTTTTCGTGGTATCTGCAATTTTGCATATTTTTCCCCTCAGAAATTATACTTGTGTGCCAAACTTTATGTGCACGTTGAAGTCGTTTCTAATTTCCTATACAGAAACATCGTTCAATATATCCCGGTAATAATCGCGTTCTACTTGTAAGTGGAACATACATCAATAGAAGATACATCAATCCTTTTACGTCCTTTTATTTCTATTTCATTTAAAAGATACATCAATGTATCTTTTAACTTCATATGTACTACGTTGAAATCAGTTTTAACTTTCCGCAGCAACATCACTCAACACATTCTGGTAATAATCGCGTTTCACTTCCAAGTCGTCACGAAAGGATACACGTCTTTTTATTTCCGGCGACATTTGGCGATATATTTTTAGCATCTCGTAATTTAAAAAATTATTATCAATACTCTGAAATTTTCCGCAAATATACTCTGTGTGTAAACAGATATTTTTCGACGGAATAAGACCAACCGCGCGCAGAGCGTGTATCTTGTTTCGCAGAGAAGTCGTCAACTTAATCCGGAAATCCTCTCTGTGCAAACGCACCGAGTTTTGCGCGCGCTTCAATCGATGTATCGTTACCTTCGGCTCCTCGGCGGGTCTAACAAGCGACGGTTAATAAAAACCGCCGTACTAAAGCGCGACGCTTCTCCGCGGATAGTCTCACGTACGCGCGGCTCGTAGGAGTCGACTTCCCCGCTGTTTATCGGCAGGATCTCCCAGCGGCGTTTTGATCCCGTCGCCAGGACTCCCGATGGACCGCGCGGAATGCCGATCGCTCGCGCTCTCGAAAATGCATGTAGTACATAGGTACGCGCGCGTGTAACCGGGAACGTATACGATTCCCGCGGGTCCGGTCGACGAGGTACACGGGAATCGTGCGCGCCATACACACATACACATCTCGCGAAGACGAGCCCCATGTTATATATAAAGTCGCGGTAATCGAACTCGCGAGTGTCGGAGACAATTTTCCCGCCGGCGTATCCACATATCGCATCCTGGAAGGACCTAAGCTCCTCTCCCACGACTCGGCGAATCGATACGCCGTTCGCCGTGGCCTGAATTTCTTTCTTCGTGTTCGACTCGGAGAACCGAGGCGTGCACCAGCATTATCTAGAGCTAATCTGAGTTAGCTCTAATTTTTTCTCCCCGCTTATCATGAAACTTTATTCTTCGACGGATCCCTCGTATCGAAAATGTACTCAATGTATCATCGAAGATCTGGAAATTATCGAGACATTGATTGTTTCTTCTAACAGAGTCGGCTGATTAAGTGTGCACACGTAAAAAGAAAAGATATAGTCCACGTAACTACAGATATCTAATGCTACAATTCTAAGTTTCGTAACTTGTTCTCGTAAAATTCGTCAGAACTTATGAGTAGATTCACAAGTCTATGCAATATCATATGTCGTACAATTACTCGTAAATATGTACGATTTCATGTAATTTACGATATTTACAAATGATTGTACGACATATGATATTGCATAGACTTGTAAATCTACTCATAAGTTCTGATGAATTTTACGAGAACAAATTACGAGACTTATGATTCTGCTTAGAATTGCATTAGTTGTGAGCAGCATAGTTGCATCACTCTAGTCATCTTTATGTGGTGGTAATGTGGTGGTAATGTGTAGAATTGATATGACTCACAAGGAAACCCACACAAGTGTCCGCCTTCGATTTTCATGAACTTGTAATATGTTGTGCTTTAAATCAAAATAACAGATACGTTTTTTATTATATTCCCTTTCGCAAGTTTAGGGGGTGAAATACCCCTTTGAAAAAAATCGGTTTCTTTCTTTCGAAGGGAATATAATGAAAACTATGAGATCGAAAAAAATATTTTGAATAAAAGTTGAATGGTTCGAAGAGTGCTTTACAGAAATTATTAAAAAAAAAATTTTTTTTTGTTAATATTATAATAATAAAAATCTTTTTCTATTTTTTCAAATAATTTCTGTACTAATATAAATACTCTTCACAAACCATTCAACTTTTATTCAAAATACTTTTTTCTATCTCTTATAGTTTTTATTATATTCCCTTCGAATGAAAGAAACCGATTTTATTCAAAGGGATATTTCACTCTCTAAACTTGCGAAAGGACACATATAATAAAAAACGTATCTGTTATTTTGATTTAAAGTACAACATATTACAAGTTCATAAAAATCGGAAGCGGATACTTGTGTGGGTTTTGTTGTCAGTTACTTTGATCTAGTTGATCCAAACAACTAGAAATTGGTTGTGGTGCAGCGCCAGTAACTCAACAACTGTTCTATGGTTGCAGCAACTATATAATTAGAGAGTATTTCGTATTTTACTATTATAAATCTGATGCACACAATCAGATTTATGAATGGAACAACCATACTGCTTTCTCCGTGTAGCAGCATTTTTTTACGGTGAGTTTTGCAACATATTTCGTATTCAATAGGAATATCTCCTGAGAATTGCTGAAAACAAATTCTTCCATTGAATACGGAATGCGAGACTCATCGAGAAAAAGTGTTGCAACCTTTAATCAGCCGACTGTACGCCGAAATATTACTTCACGCGAATTCCGAGATTCTTGTCGTAACACATCTTTCTTCCCGTGTATATCGATTTATTCAGAGCGCCTTGAGAAATCGATTGGTTAATCGATTCACAGGTAAAACGCACCTTATTATCAGGATGTATTGAGTAGTAATATATAGATAATTAAACACATATAATCTCGATGTGTACATAAAATTTGGTGCACTTAAGTGCAGCGATGCGACATTTTTTATTCACGAATACTATATGCATGTTAATAGCTGACGTAGGGGAAGTGAACGAAATCAATGAGTGGCTGTAGCTATTTGGGATATGAATGTTTGTCGGTCAAATGAGAGACGCGGCGACACTCGCAGGACTGAGAAAATGCGGGAGGGTGAAAGAAAGATACGTATTTTATATATATATATATATATATATATATATATGTGTGTACATATGTTCGTCGGGTTTTACGAGGCTCGTAAACGTAACGAAAAGCGACGTGCTCGCGGGCATTTTTCCGCCGACGATCCCGCGGGTATCGTGCGCCGCGGATCGATCGGCTAATTCTGTTGAGCGCCTGAATTCGATCTGACTCGTTCGGTGCGGTCGTGTTCGGCCTGCCGGGTCCCACAGGATCCTCTGGGGCCCTCCAGGATAAGAGCGGAGTTACGAGCACCGCAGCCCAAAACCGTGCTTTATACGAGGGGATTCTTTATTTCCGAGGAGGTAAAAAGATTATGGACGTAGCAACGCGTTTAGATTAGAGTGCTTCGTTATATTCCGTGGAAAGAGATGATTCCAGTGACCGTTAAAGGTTTATTAAAAAGCGAGTAGACTCGTCAGCCGTTTCACTTCGCGTTGAAGATCGCAGATTCGATACACGCGATCAGACTTTCCTCGTTTCTTTGAATTGTTCTACGAATCTCTAGAGATTAGTTCTCAAAAAGACATGATTTAAGCAAGAAGCGCCGCGCAGGTTTTTACGCGAATATCAATGATGTCTCAAGAGGATTCACGATGACTGTCGAGTATGAATGAAGGCGACCCTTTTACGGGAAGAGCTCTTCTACGGAGACTTGGAGTGCGTGTGCCTTCCGGCAAGGATCAGGGAGAATCGTGGGGCTGTGCTACGTTACGGTCGCGTCCCTTCCCGGTGGTCGCGTATAAGCTGCGAGAGGGTTTCTTCCAATAGTTCGAGGAGTCGTTTGACAGAGGTGTAGGCATATCCTGGGACAATCTAATTCTGAAAAGGCGCGAGAAAGTCTTAACTCCGTTCAATCTTCACCACGTCTCACGCGTATGATTCGTGATAGGTCCTTCAAAATGTGTTTCGACGTTATATACGACAGGCCGGGTATGAAATTCGCGGGGAATTCGAGAATTTGCGACATCCGCGACCGGCGAACGACTTTGGGAGGTTTCTACGGCGTCGCATATAGCGCGAATTCCCTCTCAAATAAGGACACGTATTTTATCGCGGGTCAAAATGCGTTACTCGTCGAGCGTAAAGTGCTCGTCGAGCGTAGAGTGCTCTTGGAAGGCCGCGCAATATTGCAAATGTGAAAAGAAAATACACGAAACATCGTATGTATAATGATATATTCTGCTTATTAATTAAAAAATCTATCGACATAAACAGGAAAGTATTATTTATACACATACGCATACGCGTTTATACGTGTACACAACAGTTTAGTTCGAAACAGTTATCAGAAGAGAACGCGTCTGACAAGAATAAAATGTCATATAATAGTGTTTCGGGGGATACCCTATGTAGAAATACAATCAACAAATACACGAGTCTTACGTGTGCTTTGTACCGACGGTTGCGCGACCTTTAGCGCAACCGAGCACTTGGTGGTTGAGTAGACAAAGAGCCATCATAATAGTCCGAGACGCGAGTGAGTAAGCACGTCGTGCGTTATTTTCTTACGCTAATCATAGCTGATGTTAGAGTAGAAAATTTATGGTTTTCGCGCCGCGATTATCCCGCTGTGACATCTCATCGTGAGTAGTGGGTGTGTAACGTGAAATCTAAAAGGTAACTACAGACAAAAAAGAATATTCTTGTCCGGAAAATATCTTTATTTTTGACATTTTAAAAATAAAATTAATGTTAAAATGAGATTATGTGACGCTGAACGAAGATAAATTAGTCTTCAATCAAGACGAATATAGTAAAATTAATATAATTATTTTCTCATAGAATATTACATTATTAATATTCTTGGTTATATATTATTAGTCTTCTAATCAAAACGAATATAATCAAATTAACACAATCATTTTCTCCTATATAAACAAGAATATCAATATTGTTAGTTATATATGAGAAAATGACTATGTTAATTTGACTACATTTGTCTTGATTGAAAACTATCTTTGCTCAACGCAATATAATCTCATTTTAATTATTTCAATCATTTTATTTTTATTTTGAAAATGTGAACAATAAAGATATTCTCCGAATAAAAATATTCTTTTTTTCTATGTATCATTTTTCTTGCGCTGAAAAAAATATTTTTATAACTGAAGTATTTGGTATACACGATCTGGTTGGCACATTACCATGTTTTTTACTTGTGTCAAGTAGAATGTATCAGTGAAAGAGCAAAACACACGGTGGTAATTAAATTTTTTTATTGCAGTTACCAAATATTTGATTTTAACCAAATTTCCGTTTCGACAATAAAATCCTTTTTTCAGTGTAGATTTAAATAGAAAATATAATTAGAACTCACCTCTCTCCTGTTTTTAATCTGTCTCAACTGAATATATAACCCCTTTACTACTGCAATACTAATCGGAAAAATCGTCTCACATTTCAAAGCAAGTAGAGCTTACGATTGTTCCAAAGATATTTCTTCCGGAGGATACGGATGCAATACCGGAGGATCCGGTTCAGACCGAGATCGGCTCGAAGGTATGTTTAGGATTTTTCGCATTTTACTATTTAACTCTTCGCAGAAGGAATTCGAGACATCAGAATGACATGAATTTTCATCGCAAAAAACTAATTTATTCGTATCTCTTTGTGTGAACTAGTTTGCTGAGCCAAGTTTAATTAACAAAATTCTATTTTTTGTTCCAGATTCAGGTAGCGGAACGTGGCCAGAATTGGAGACATTCGGTGAGTGAAAAAAATGAAAATAATGAAAATTTCTATTGATTGGTTTAGAATATCTTGTTAAGGATCAATGCAATTTATTTTATTTGTAAATTATTGCATGTATGTGTGTCCAATGAAATGCACTGTTCGAAACAAGAGATCGCTTCTTTGAGTATTTACATTAATTAGTAAATATATTTGAAAAAATATCGAATATTTAAAATCTTTAAAATCATTGGAAAGTAAATTTACATAAATATTTTAGATTTACTTCCAATTATTTTTCAGTTTAATTAGACATTTTAGATTCTTCTATTTAGTTCAAGCAAATAGATTTATTCAAGATTACACTCATTCAATACGACTCCTAATTTTTTCGAACAATGTATATTTTTTTTATGTACACAATTTACGACTCTATCATGTGGTTTAATACGCATCATAATTGCGCTACTGCAAGCGGATAACTTCGCTCGCGTTGACGAAATTTGCAATTGTCGCGATTATTAATTTTTTAAATCTCTTATACCCGCATTTACATTGATATCCCGTTCGTTAAAGAGACAGAAATTTCGTCGAGATCATATTTCGTTCATGTACGCGTTGATAGATTTCCCGACAGACGCGATTTTTAATTTCCAATTTTTTATACTTTAGCATTCGCAATTATGTCTTTAGAAAAATACACGGATTTTTTTCAAGTAAATCCGTATTTCGGAAGTGGATTTTTGCAGGTACGTTGCGGAACAGTCTCCGCAAAGTTCGGCAAAATTATTAGCAAATCCGGGATATGTATATTTACACTATTTATTTTAAAAATTATATATAACTCTCGCAAAACGAGAAAAACATTTTTCGACAAACGTAATTACTAAGTAGACTTTCTTCCTCCCACGATTTTGTCGAAAGCGACGCGATCTTCACAACGTTATGCACGCGAACCGTGAGTACGTTTTCTCGACATACCTTTATTTTTACATTTTTTATTACGTCGGGAAATACCGTTAAAATTATCACGCCGCGAATGCAGTGCATTGAAGTGAATAAAGAGGAATCGACTCCGGGACGACGAGTGAATATTGCGGAGGAGGCTGGGTGCTGAGGAAGCAGGACATTGGACGACTGAGAAGTAATACAGTTTGAGATGCATTCATACTCGGACGTCGCGGGATATCAATACGAAATGGTGAGTGCCCAACCAGACGCTCACAAAGCGCTTATTACGTAATGCATGAGTAGACATAAATTGCATTGATCTCTGACGATAAAGGTAGATTAGCAATTACATGTTTGTTGTTTACAATTTCTGCTCTCTCATTCGCATAATTTAATATAAAAGTACATTATTTTATACATTTAACATATTTTATACAAAGGCAATCTCTGCGATTTAATTGAAGTCGAACATTTTTACACAAAAATGCGAAAATCACGATAACATCGCGTACCTATCGCGTATATTTTCATGCCCAATATGTAATCACGCGTGTACCTCTATCAATATCTCGTTCGTTATTGAGTATTCGTAACATCGCAAACACCTTATTATTCAAATAGATATTATAAATGATATAATTTTTTTACATGAGGTAATGGACGAACTATTTAAATGTTCATTAACCCAAGCTTGAGCTAAGCTTAAATTTTTATTATCAGCGTTAAGCTATAATTTATAATTAGCGTTAAAGCTAAGCTTTAAATAATTCTTACATGTTGCAACAATATGTTACAATATAACACGATAGCTTTCGAATATTCATGTACATATACATAAACATGTGAGAACAGAAATTAGAGGAGCATTGCA
Source organism: Odontomachus brunneus (assembly GCF_010583005.1). NCBI lineage: Eukaryota > Metazoa > Arthropoda > Insecta > Hymenoptera > Formicidae > Odontomachus > Odontomachus brunneus. The sequence continues at coordinate 126,154 of NW_022639683.1, forward strand.
CGGCAATAATTTTCATAATTTTAGACATCGTCAGCTGAAAGTATAATATATCATTCGACGAGTCGTTCCGAATCGAACCGAGGAAATTATTTGAAATTGTCGGAAACTTTGGCACGGCTTTGGAGAGCGATTCTTTTGAAAAATGGCCAAAACTTGTCCGCGTAGGAGCGTAATAATAAAGAAAGACTATTACCATCTCTCGCTAGTCGCTGAAAAAGCGTCGTATCATTCAAATATGGGCTCGCATTAAATTCCCATCTCGCCGATGCCAGCCGCCCCGTATATCATACCGCATTAAAAAAAAAAGAAAGGGAAAGAAAAAAGAGCAGGAGGGAGGGAGGGGAAAAAAGAAGCACGAGCGGCGTCGGATACGAGCCATTACGAGCAAAAAGAGTGGCGTCTGGGCGGTTTTCAGCGCGGCCATATGTCACTATATCGACCGGGATTGCAGTTTCGCTTCGTATGTTAATAAAAAGGCACGCAACCAGCCATTGTGTCGGCCGGCTTTGCCGAACAATGCCGGTAACTTACGGCCGATCCATCGCTCTGCGCGATGGAAAAAAATCTTGTCGCCGCTTTTTCCGCCGTACGAACGATACCGTCTTCCCCATCTCGCGCCAATCGTAAATTCCGATCATTTTTTCCTCTCCCAAGTTATGTCAAGTGGCGCGCAATCGCGAAATAAAATATAACAGGCACGGATCGACGGGACGCTTGTTGTAGTAACGCGCTCGTTGTAATTCACGATCGATCGATGAAATATAAAAAAATATCCCCACATTCCGCACATTACTTTCTTGTTCTGTCTGTGAAACCGCATCAACGCTTGTCTCATTTCCTTGAAATCGTAAATTTGAAATATTCGCGATGCTATGCCGCGGTAGCACGATTGTGAAATAAAATCGCCAACTGAGAGTAGAGTGCAGTGTAAAAAAGGAGAAACTTATCGGAACCGTGTCGTCAACTTTGTACATTTCGTTCATTCGCTCGCACGAGGCGAGTTGAAGAAAATTTACATCAATTGTACGGGAGAAAGAGGAGGCACAGATAAAAAGCGCAATGAAAACTTTCCGCGAGAAAGCTTCCTTTACTATTGGAAGAATAAACCGCCTCTGTAGTAAACTCACGTAAACATATATACTGTTTGCACACACATTCATATGCACGTTACCGGTAATTAAATTGACGCAGAGTATCTAACACCGCGGTAAAGCAATAAGTACTCACTAAAATACGCAAGTAACGCGTGCGTTTATCAGCGGGTGGAACTCTTACCTATCGTTATTAATTAGCCATAGTTATGCAAAAATGGCTCAACTCACAAAATTATGATTTTTGAATTTTTTTTTACTAATAAGTAGTCCATATGTCTTTATGTGTAAAACAAAAAACATTCAAGTCTCATGGACGCTTAAAAACAGTTTTCTACTCTCTCTCCTTCTCTCCCCCTCTCCCTTTTTTTCTCCTTCTCTCTTCCTCCTTCTCTCTCTCTCTTTCTCTCTCCTAATTGCGTCTTTTTTACCATTTTTTTTAAAGAGTTAAGCTTGTCAATGAATATTCCTAAAGAAAACAAAATTGACCATTGCGAAGAACCTCAATGCTATCTTTATACTTTCTAAATCATGTATCAAACTTTCATTTTCATGTTTTTTCGAAACGTACTTCATGTTGTTGTACTTCATTCTTGCATGACTACGGTCATTTGCTGTTCACTCGCGTTACAACATTTGTTTAACGTGCGCACGATTTTGTAGAGAATAGAACATGTTCCTATTTTGCTCTCTTCGTAACTTCAAGTGACGCTCGACATCACCACGTCGTGCAATTTCTGTCTCCATTTTTCGCAAAGTCTTCTGCGCGATTAACCGAGCTGGTGGGTGAAGTTTAGCACAACGCTTTTCGTGACAGACAGACAGACAGGGAGAAAGAGAGAGAAAGAGAGAGAGAAAGAGAGAGAGAAAGAGAGAGAGAAAGAGAGAGAGACAGCAGAAATGCCTAGCGATATTAAATGAAGGAATGTAGTTTTTTCACGATTAGAGAATAATTGAAAACCGGCTGTTGCAATTGTCCGACGTGTCGCAATCCCGATGTTGGTCCCGGCGAGGCTTAATCGACCCGCATACAAAACGTGGCCGATGCTGTGAGCAATTTGTGTCGTTTTTCTCGAGGCGCAGTCCGTTCTAATTTACAGCAACGCCCGCGACAATCAAAGTGCCGAGTGCTCCAGGCGAAAGGAGGGAAATGTACTTTGTCCGCCGCTTTGTTGACGGTTCAACGGAGATTTGCTTTGGCTCTGACGACGATGTCGGCGACAACGACGACGACGACGACGACGACGATGACGACGACGACGACGACTATAGCGATCAATTTGATGCGAAATTACGCTTTTCTGAGAAACACATTTTGCACATTGCACGACAATCTTTTATGCCAAGCCTGCCTCAGTAAACCGTCCGTTCTGTTTTTCTTCCGCCGATTGTTCGGCGAATATTGCTACGCTTCGCGTTGTCCCCGTAACGTGTTCCCCTTTCAGCATTAATATTTTGCAGTTGCGAGCATAATGAAGCGAGAAATTGCGTGTACTATTCCCCCGCGACACATGCGGATCGCGATAAAGTGAAAAAAATTTCAACTTCGAAATTGCGTTGGGTATTCGCGACGGAGAAATAACTAAGCTCAGCCTCGGGAATGCAAATGTGAGTAACAAAATTATTCTTCGTTTCTCATTCCAAGCTAACTTCAGCAGCGAAGGATTTTCGGCGAGCGTGCTCGTCATAAAATCTTTAATCTTGACAATTGCGAAGGAATATGAGGTAAAACTACCAATGCCCGAACATCTACCTAATTTTGGACATTCTTACTGTTTTGATCTTTAAATAAAAACATTTAAACTTTCAAATAAAATATATATGCAGGGATTGAGTATACATACATACATTCTATGTACTTCTGAGTATATATACATACATTCTATGTTAAAAGTTTAAATATTCGTATTTAAAGATAATAAGAATTAGGTATTCAAAAACAATGAGAATTGGGTACGGTTCAGGATTAAGTACGTCCAGGAATTGGTGCTTTTACCTTAACGATTTCTAGTCGATTCCATTTTCTTTTCAAGTCAAATCAGCTCCCCAAATTGATCAAAGGACATTGCGCGCGTTTCGGCCCGTTGCGCCACCCTGTATACTTTAATGAGCAAGGCCACACCGACTACTCGGGATATTGGTTTAGCATATTATCTCGCAGCTCGCTCACGGAGGGAATTTAAATTAAAAATTAAATTTAACTGTAATGCGCGAGAGAACATAAAATTATTGTGGCATGATAAAAAATTTGTTAGTAATTAGGATCTTACCACATGTAGTCATCAACGTGATGCTGAACCCACACACCCCGTGTGAGAGAGAGAGTCCAAAAAAATAAATTTAAATTTATTTCACATAAATTCTCCGACCTGTCTCGTGAAGAAGTGAAGTCCCAATTCTTACTTTCCCAATTCGGTCTAAATTCGGCAAAGGTGATTTATCAATGTTATATATTATACGGGAAAGTATGTTATGTCAATACTCGTTTTTTTTATCACAAACAAAACTCAGAGGTCTCCCTCATATCCGCTTCTGACCCCAATACGAAAGAAATCCGATCTCGCTGAAATAGAAAAACTAAAAAAAATTACCTCACCAAAATAAAAAAATATTGTACTGATCCAAATAAAAAAAATTTTTTTTCGATCAACTGAAATAAAAAATCTAGGCTAGCAAAAATGAAAAGCAAATCCGAGGCTACCGAAATTTCGAAAAAGAAATTCAAAATTGCCGTTTTCTGGTCTGCAATAATGAAAGTTCCGAAGGCGCGCGTTCTGGTAGAATTTCTCGTAGGTTTTTTTCCCGGATCGTTCATCACCGTCAGCGACGAGGCGAGACGAAATCCTTGAGAGTTGAGTAGTCTCGAGTCCCTCGCGCGAAATGACGAATATACTAATCGCGAGCGAGATTGGCCCCGGGCACGACCTCGTCGTCAGAGCGAGAGGAAACAGGATTTTCCCCCGGCAACGCTTTCATTGTCGTGCCGGTGTCTTCGTGTGCGGACACTATCGCTTTACCAGAAATCAGATTTCGCCGCGAAAGCAGCTTACCGTCGAGATCGGAGTGTATACGCGTGTACCTATCAAATCAATTTTATCGAGTGCGTATACAGGGTATATCTGCTCTCCCGTCGCCGACGTATACCTCGGCGAAACTGGAACCGATTTTTCCTACGGAAAATCGTGACGCGAAGCTCAAATATGATACCGTATAACCACCCCAACATGTAAATTTCAACAGTTTCGACGGTGCATGTGGTCCAAAAATGTAATTCAGAATGAATACCTTTATCGATTACTAGCTGAGATTGCCCGGAGATTGCACGGGTTATCATAAAGTGTCAAGAAGATGAAATTGAGAGGAGGGAATGGGGTGTCCAGGTTTCGTGCAACCTATATTTTCCGCAGAATCCTAAATAGTAACTATGCAAAGTTTGCATCAGACAAAGGGTCAGACAATGGGTTGTAAAAGTGTATAGGAAACATACGTACACACACACATACACACACACACACACACACACACAGAGAGACAGACAGAGGTTCTATTTTATACGCTACACAAATTTTTGTGTTCAATTTAACACGTTTCACATATCCCAATTTATTCACTTCAATTTCTATGTTAATTTAACAACATATCTCGTTGGAATAACACGATATTTTGTGTTATTTTAATACTTGGAAATAGTGAATCTGGACTCAACGAGGAATAATCAAAATAATGACAATATATTAAATTAGCACACGAATATGTTACAAATTTAACACAAATTTTTTGCACGCATCGACTTCATTACAAAATGTTTTTCACCGCGTACATATAGATAATTTGTAATTCCTAATTCCTATTCAACGTTGCTCAACATAAAAATTTCACATGTAACAGCAATTTTTGATACTAAAGTTAGCGGATACCTATCTCAGACTCTCGTAGATTAGGCTTTCGCGAAGGAGGTCAGCTTCCCTTCGGCTACATTCTCCTTTCGTTATTTCTTCATTTCTCTTTTCCTCATTTTCGCGCGGATATACTCGTTTCGTGTTTACGAAGCTGAAAGTGTGAGAGAAAGAGACCGTGGCGCGGGCGTGCGGGAACGGTGCTGTTGTCACTTTCGGCTTCGCCGGGTCAAGATAAAGTAATGCGACCTCATCACATCGGACTCGACTCGGCTCTTTCGACCCGAGGTGCACACGAAGCCATTTCCCACGAGTCTGGGCAAACACGTACACGCCGTAGCACGCGATACAGCGGGCGAGGCCTCGGGGAAGTTGCCTCAGCGAGGAAGCGAAGGGTACTTTACCGGTTCGTCGTTGATGGTCCAACGAAGATTGGCCTTAGGCACGGACGGCCAGGCAGTGCAGTTGGCAGTCACGTTCTCGCCGACGGCGTAGTGCGAGGACAGGCCCGTGATTTCCGGTCCCCTCTCCGGAAGCACTGCGAACGTAAATTCTCCGTGTGAGGACGTGGCGAAAGTTTCCCCATAAACCAGTTACTTTCCTCCGGTTAGACTCTATAAACTTTCGACTATTACCCGGAGAGTTCTACGCCCGGGCGTCGGTTCGTTCGCTCGCTCGTGCGTTCTCTGTCCTCCTCGGTCGAGGGGGTTGGTGGTGGGACAAGACGGGGGCAGCTGGCTTACTGAATGGGTGGCTACGTGGGTGGCAGGGTGGTCCCGACGGGGGGGTTTTCTGACTTCGCAAGGCGCGAGTCGCGGAAACGCGATGCGAGATGAATTTCCCGGATACCAGGTGTCAACGTTCTCTCACCCGCTCTTGAACGTTTTCCTACGTGACGTAACGAGGTACGATAACGCGCCACTTGTACATCGGCACAAAATGTGCGAGGCGAGTCCGTCGTTTGTAAACGACGTTTGCCCGCTGCGCGGAGCAAGAAAACAGAAATAGAGCGTTGGTAGATAAACGTAGATGAAAATTCCTCTCGATATTTGTGCAATCGCAAAAAACTGAATCGCGCGCGGTTGTGCGTTATAAACGTATGAAAATGATTAAAATTTCATTAAAACTTCAACAACGATAAGCGGTCAAGCGCTTTTCCATTTTTGATAGCTGTCTAAAGAACAAATGATTCCGGCTCGAAAAGTTGATCCTACTTTCAATCTCCATATCCTACTCAATGCTCACTTTGACGTACTTTGAAGCCTATATCAACCTTTTTTGATTCTATTCAATTCGCTAACTTTGCCGAGAAGTCCTTTTTGGAATCTACAACTGGCATTTTGTACGTTTTCTGCCATTTATAAAGACGCCAAGTGGGACTTCAGTTATGTAAATTCACGCGCGTCAAACATATGCTGATCCCTCAGAATATATAGATGTTAGGAAGTTGAGATAGAGATAGAGAGAGAGAGAGAGAGAGAGAGAGAGAGAGAGAGAGAGAGAGAAAGAGAGTAGGGCTAAAATTTCCACTTCGAGATATAACACGAATTGCATGTTTATTTTCGGGTAATGTATATAAAGTAGCTTTCGCGCAGACTGTGGATTTGGCTCACACGTGTTCGGAACATCTTGAGTTATGGATAGCGAGTTGCGAATGGCGAGATGGATGAGCCCTTTCGTATCGCGCGAAAACATATGCAAATCGAATTCAACTAAACAAATAACATCCAGGCCCACGCTCAGCGGAGATCTGTACACATCGATGATGAATGGTGAGCGATGGCGTCACGTTGATTTTCGCGTCTTAAGATGACTCGAGTCGCGTACGTCTCGTGAGATCTCGCGAAGAGAGAGCGTGCCGCTCATATTCTCTCGTTCGCGCTTTCCTCGCGCGATCGCATCGCGCGATTTGAATCCCCGTTTACTTTGCTGAAACAATTTCTCCCGGTCTTCCGGCCGGCGGCGTGCGCGACGGCATAAGTTTTGCACGTTTTCGCGACCGCGCCGCTCAGCACGGAGGGAATTAATTTTCAATTAGGTCGGGCACGTGACTTCCGCGTTCGTGATTAAACGAGGAGGCGCGCCGGGGCCCTCGCAGTTATCGACTCGCGACGCGATGGCAAATATTTTCCTTGAGATAACTCTAATCGCATAATGAGTAATTGTATGTTACGCATAAGAGATCGCGCAAACGGAAAAATATAGACGCACGAAGATGAAGTGTATTTTTATCATAGATATGAGATAAGAGAAAATATTTATCTGCTGTATACGAGTGTTTAAATTCGTGCATTTTGTTATAATGACTAGGGTCGGTATTCATAATCGACTCTTATTTCAAGACTGTCTTAAGTAATGTCTTAAGACAGTACTTAAGATCTTAAATATAAGATCTGACTATGAATACCAGCCTAGGAGCAGCATACATAAAAAAGAGATTTATCTGCTGTATACGAGTGTTTAAATTCGTGTATTTTGTTATAATGACTAGAAGCAGCATAGACAAAAAAATAGGAACATTCTTCGGAGATATCTTCATTTCTGACATGTAAATCTTGAGATAAACATATATAGCATTAAACGAAAATAAGATCAATACATTTTATGTAAATCGACACAAAGAAAAATATAAAAATATGATAATATAAAAATACAAAATATATTTTTATTATTCACAAATAATTTTCATGAATGGAAAGCATAAAATATCGGGTTGAGTATATGTTTCTAATATCGAAAAAAGATATTATTAAAATAATCATAGTGTATACCTTTTATTATAATATTAAAATAAAACTTTATTATAATATTAAAATAAAATTATAATGTTATTGAAATTCGAGATTTAAAAATTCTTCTTACAGAATTATGTATTATTGCTTATATGTAACAATGTTTGTTAATTTGAATATATTAATTTAAAGTGGATACTAATTTTCTTTTATATATAAATCGTTGTAAAAGTTGTTTAATTAAGATTATTAAGTCTTAAAGAGAGAGAGAGAGCAGATTTTGGTTCATCCGCGGTGCGCCAAATAATTTTTTGCAACTCGCAAATCACTTTTATACTATTGATTACAGATATAATGACTCAATGACTTCCTATTGATGTAGTTGGTAGTGTAAAAAAGTCATCTGGTGAATAACAAAAAATAACATAGCGAATCACAGATTGATCAAGTCTATTTTTCGCTAAAACAAAGTATATCTCTCCTCTTTGTGCTCGTCGAGCTCTCCAGATATGTTATCTAGTTAATTTCGCAAGTGGTACGCCTAAATGACTTCTCCCGAATATTGCGGCGCCGAATTGCGGCGATAATTGATGCGAACGTTCCGCGCGTTTCACTTACGTTGGCCCCGCAACGATCGGAATTGCGGCGCATTGGCAGAATCGATTGAAACGGTCGCATTCGCGGCAGCTCGAGCGAAGAATTACTAAAATTTACCGGCACTCGGCGTGTATAGAATATCGCGTGTGTTTACGCCGGGACAATACGCCAAGAGCCGCAATCCTCCGGGCGATTAATCACTTAACGGACTAATAATTAGATTCAACGCGGTGACTGCTTTTCGGTGTTATTCGATGGGATTGGTGTGCACGAGAGAAGCTCGTGCGCCTCTTTTGTTGAAAAATCGTAAATATCTATTTTTGACCAGCAAGTGGCGAGAGCAGGCAAGTGATAGCAAATGACAAGCGAGAAAGAGATCGTCTTCACGTTATAAAGAAGTATTATCGTCGATAATTGCATGGCCTTTTCGTTTGCGCAACGATCCTAGGAAATTAAAGTGATTCTCGTTAACACTTCGCGTTTGTCGACAATGATGACTTCCTCCATTACTCGTTTCCCGTTTCCTGTAATCATCAATCTCTGTTTTTTAGAGAGGCTCCCCCCCCTCTCTCTCTCTCTCTCATATTATGGACTGTCGCACATGCGTCGATCCACAATCAATTACCGGATTTATCGCGGACCACTACCAGCGTGTCGTGTGTACCAGTGTGCTCGATGTCTCTAATAGCGTTAATTGGCACGCCGGATTATGAGAGACATTCGCGTTCGGGCGGGCGCGACCGAATGCTCAATTAAACATCCGCCCTGTTGTCCGTGAGCACACGTTGCAGCACTCTGTGCAGCTCAACCTCGGATTCAGTCCATTAATGCCTTCCGCCCCGAAATATCCGGGGCGCAATTAAAACCGAGAATTTCGATCGTCACGCGTCGGGGATCTCGACCGGCGCCGCCGTCGATTTCGCGGGGTAAAACAAGCGGAAGACGAGAAACGTAAAAGAGCGGAAAGGGCGGCACTCGGGGAGCGCCCGCGAACAGATGGAGGGGAATTTTCGAGATTGCGCGAAAAGCACGCTAGAAAATCGAGAGGGTCGCCGCGAGCATGTGCCACTGGAAGTTCCGTCATGATAATTTCGTCGCGCATTAAGCTTGTAATGGAGCCGATTATTTCGCGGAGATTCCGGGTTCCTTCCGTGGAATTTCATTTTCGGCGACGCTCAATGCGAGCCGCGCTGAATTCCGTTAGGGCGAGAGCAAAGAGTTGAAAGATGTGGTCATTCGGGTCGGATAGGCACGTTCCTGAAACGTCGTGTAACGAAAAAAGCGCGGAAATGCACCAGCAAAATCCGAAAAGTAAGCGAGCGAAACAGTTTACAATAAAAAAAAGGTATATTTCCCTTTTTTTTTATTGTAAACTGTTTCGCTCGCTTACTCTTCGAATTTTGCTGGTGCATTTCCGCGCTTTTTTATATCTAGATAAATATACCTAGATTGACATAACAACCTAAATATTTATTAGGGTGCGTTCAGATGGAGAAAGAAATAGCGGAACAGAACAGTTACGGAAAAGAGATATGGTGGGGATCAGCCAATCAGAGTAATTCCGTTTTTATTCCGTTCCGTTTGTTTGATAGGTGGGTTTTACATGGCACGGAACTGTTACGGAACGGAACAAAAACGGAAAATATATATTCTAACCTATCAATATCGAAAATTAGTGAAGTGTGGTGAAGTGTGTCCGGTTTATAACGCGACGGAGAAAACGAAAAGACTGTTTATTATAGCAAGTCAGCGAATATTTGAGAGGTATCATTGATACTTACCTATATATATCAATAAAACAATGCTTGAATTTTTAATGTTTGAAATGTATCATTGATATACAGGGTGTTAAAAAAGTCTGGATACGGTCGAATATCTCGAAAACACACCATTTTAAAGAAAACTGTTTCCGATAAAAGTTGTTTGGTTCGAAGGGATCTATAAAATGGTGTAATTGGTTTGACTTTGAATAGTCATTTGAAGGTCATATAAAGGTCATCTTCAATTTTTTCAAATGGAACACCCCATATATTATTACGTATTCTTATAGCTTATCTCGAGAGCTTTCCAAAATACTATAATAACATATTTTTTTATTAAGTGTTTGTCGAGTTATGGAGTTTAAAAGTTACAATACCGTCGGCATTAGCATTATCCAAGGTATACCGCGTGGAGGTTGCACGGTCGGATTTACACTTCTTTGTGTATGTGTGTGTGTGTGTGTGTCATAGCAGAGATAAGGACCCCACGGTTCGTCACTCCCGTAGTATTTAATGACTCCAAACCCTCTCTGCTGCTTCCGTGTGTGTGTGTGTGTGTGTGTGTGTGTGTGTGTGTGTGTGTGTGTGTGTGAGATGTGTACGTGGTTGGTTTACTGAACTAGGTGTTCGAATTGTCTTCCGTCTGCTAATTGACAATAACCTAACCGTACGTAAAATTCATTTAAAACCTTTCGTCTTGTCTCTGGCGATATGAGATTGACTTGGTGCAGTATACGTTCCCGAAGGTTCCTTATCTGGGGTCCTTATCTCTGCTATGACACAAACACACACACACAAAGAGGTGTAAATCCGAACGTGCAACCTCCACGCGGTATACCTTGAGTAATGCTAATGCCGGCGGTATTGTAACTTTTAAACTCCATAACTCGACAAACTTAATAAGAAAATATGTTATTATAATGTTTTGGAAAGCTCTTGAGATAAGCTATAAGAATATATAATAATATATAGGGTGTCCCATTTAAAAAATTGAAGATGACCTTCATATGACCTTCAAATAACTATTCAAGGTGAAACCAATTACACTTTTTTATAGATCCCTTCGAATCAAATAACTTTTATCTGAAACAGTTTTCTTTAAAATGGTTTGTTTTCGAGATATTCGACCGTTTCCAGACTTTTCTAACATCCTGTATATAAGTAAATATTAATGATATTTCTCAAATATTCGCTGACTTGCTATAATAAATAGTCTTCGTTTTATCCGTCGCAAGAAATACGTTACAAATCGGACACCCTTCGCAGTTTTCGATGTCGGTAAGTTAGAATGTTTTCCGTTTTTGTTCTGTTCCGTAATAGTTCCGTGTCATGTGAAACCCACCTATCAAACAACGGAACAGAATGAAAACGGAATTACTGTGATTGGCTAACCCTCACCATATCTCTTTTCCGTAACTGTTCCGTTACGCTATTTCTTTCTCCATCTGAACGCACCCTTACACGGAAAGAGAAAATCTCAGTTTCTCTTTTTTTTATATAAATTCTTTTCAATTTTATCATGTCTCTAGTACTACACAAGAATTGATAGTACTCTACTTAGCTGAACTAGTTATAAATATATTAATATAATATAACATATATTCAATATGTATACAATAACATTCGTTCACTGTGAGAAAAATTTTTAACCGTTATCGTGCTCCAGCTCATGAACAACTATAATAGGAAATCCTCTGATTTCATATTTATGGCGAGTTGAACGTTTTTTGAAGTTCGGAAGGTCGCAAAAGTAGTCGCTTTGTGGATTTTCTGCGTGGAATCGCAAATAGCGCAGACATGTCGGCGCGCGCCGCCACTACCAGACAAAATCACTGAGAGAGAAAAAGAAATTTGTCAGGATTGCGGAAAGTTGGATAACCTGACGCTCTGCCAGAATTCGAACATTCGCCATGCTACTGCATTCGGCCGCGCGGAAAGTATTCCGCTGCAATAACTCCACCGACAGTGATTTAAGTACGTAATTACGAGGGTTATTGCAGGCACAGCAGGGTGTCTATATAATTCTTTCTTTTTTCACGAATTTAATATGTATAACGGCCAAGTCTTACGCGCCACGTTAGAAACCACTTTCGCACGAGTTACGATCGACTTCAGATAGACCAAAAAATATCACGTAATTAATTATACGCATAATTAATAGTATCGCGAATAACGACACATGCAGTAAACAGATGATGAAGTGAAAATGAATTTTTGCGCTTTTCTTGCATTGAGTGAACCTATCCTTGTGTATGTCATGTAAAATCTTATTTGATGTCGTGACAAACATGCCGGATTATCTTACAAATCTGAGTGTAGCGGAAAGCGGAACAAGAGAAATGTGTGTGTGTGTGTGTGTGTGTGTGTGTGTGGAATTTTTGGGAGTCGTGCCTCGCATTAAGTAGAAAAGGCAGACTTTCCACTGAAATTTGCGCTACGTCGTAGCCACGATGTTATCCCGGTATTACGTCGTCCCGAACGTTTTCTGGCGTAATAATTTCTGCGAGAGTTAAGTTCCTAATTGAGAGGGTTGTCGGGAGAAGATAGCCTGCTTTCATATTCCACCGTAACTTCACGTACAAAATGAAATTGCTTTTTGAAGGCACTGCAATTTATACGGATTGCGAGCTTCGCGGCGTCTCTATAAGGCACAAAATGAATATTAAACTGCGGGCGATTTAATCCAATTAATCCGCTGGCGTATACACGTCGCCCGGGCGGCGGACCCGCGAGCGCGTGAAAACGCGAGGAAAAATATCGGAAAATATTATCAATGAAAATCATTTGTTCGCCACTGATTTGCACGTAAATTCGCGGCTGACACGACACAGCGCGCCGCAAGCGCAATTGTGTCAAGATCCGGGATTGAATGCCGTTTCGTGGCAAACTCACCAACGATATTGCGTGCGCGCGTCGCGACGTCTCTCTCTCCGCGTATAATACAGCAATATCTTCTTATGTCATCGCTTCTCAGCGGTTCTCGTGGCCAATTGGCTCAAGTGGCATCTCTTCGCGGAGCTCAGGGAAGGAGAAAAAAGGAAATATACACGTCAAAAAGCTGGAACTGTGTTTTCGCGATCATTTAACCGGCATCTTGCTCGGAGAGCGTAGCGGCGCGCGCGCGATACGTGACGCGCGACAAATTGCTTTTGAGTTAGGTTTACGCGAGGGAGTGCGCGCATTCTCGATACAACATAACTCACTGACACACATCGACTTAATTAGCAATTAAAACTTTAGTGGGGCACCAAGAGAAAGGCCTGCGCGCGCGCACGGCACACATATCTCTTGTTTCTCATCCCGCAGATGATACCGTACAGCACTGCTAATTATCCTAACGATCGCGGCGCTGGCGAATGCGCTGACTTATGTTATGAATTTAATAATCGGCCACACGTCGTTAAACTTAAGTGTGCGAGGCACACATTTATAGTCGTTATTTGAAACTTGCCTCAGACTGCGAGATACTCGAACCTGAATTTGGAGTTAGAGTTGTCCGCAGTTGAATTGTGTGATGTGAGTGATATTGTATGCTCTTTTAATCACGATTCAATAGGTGGACTCAGAAACTAACTTAAAAATCAAATCAGTTAATCGTAAGACAAGCTTCAAGTAACGTTAAGAAATATAAGCCTGAGACTTTGAGTCCGCTGCTAATGCAAAAATTTCAAAGAATTCATTCACCTTCTGGAGGGTAAAATGTAAGGTCGAATTTTATCGATTTATTTGTTGCAACAAAAATTCCAATTCCATTAACGAAAAATGTAATAAATAATTTCAATATGTTGAAATAAAATAAAATTTCAATTTTGTATCTGTGAGATTTTAATAATTAATTTCGGTGTTGAAATAAAATAAAATGTTCATTTTATATTAAAAAAAAAGAAAAATTTTCATCTCAATTTTAATAAAATTCCTGCGAAAATATTAAAAATTTTCCTTCAACGACAAACATTATGGGATACTAGTCATTTATATTCGTCTCTTTCCGTTCGGGAATAACGCGAGTGTATTTTGTTAAATTATATTTTCTTTATTTTTTAAATTTCTCTACGCTGAATTCGTGAATTTCACAAAGTTCGCATCAGCGATATCGCATCGTCTATCGCAAATTATCTGTCTTATCTCACGAGCGGCGGTTTCAAAGTTGGCTTCTGTTTCGTGAAATTCGTGAAGCAGCGACGGTTAAATTCGTATCCCCGCAGTACACTACGCGTTGCGGCCGGTAGTTACACTAGCTTGTTTTCCTTGCAACCTTCCTTCTCGTCGGCATCCGGCACCCGCCATTCCGCAAACCCGGCTGTAACACGCTCGTACGATCGTTGTCGAGGAAATGAATTTTCTTCAACGAGGGCTTCCAGGGCTCCCTCACGCTTCGTAGGTGAAACGTAGGTGCAGGCGGGGAAGGGGTCGGACTTCCGCGTTCTAAGCTTGGCTTCCTTCTATTCCATTTCGGTCGTAACGGCGACCGTGCAACGAGATAATAGGCGGAAAGAAAAACGTAACGCGAACGGGCGAACGTTTACGTTTATTGCGGCGTAAAATTTTGTCCGCAAGGTAGCTCGTTGCGGGATAAAAGCCTGTCCCTCCTTAATTTCGACGAATGCTGTCCGGCGTCGATAATGAAATTACCGCGGCGGCTATTTGCGAGATACAAAGTGTGTAAATTAATTACTTCCCAAAATTGCGCCAGATGATTGTGTAACGGAAACATTGTTTCTGATCTCTCTTGGTCAGCCAACATGAGGGACACACGGACGCGATACAGGTTGATCATAAAGCAGTGAGAAGGGTCATGACGACGGTAATACGATGCGTAAATGGTTGGAGGATCCTCCACTCTGAGCAATCTTTGCGATATATTTATGAAGCATATTTATGGATCGTCCGGCAAGGCCCGGAACATTCGTTCCCCTTTAATTCTCTCTCGTGAAGTCATCCTCCCGGGTCTCATATAAGGGACGACCGTAAATCAAGGGACCGTACTGGAACGATCAACGCGATTTTCGGTTTTTGTGCTATACGACATTCTAAAGTAGAACTAAATATCGCAATATTAATCAAGTAAGACTACTTATTAAATATCATCATTTAACCGCGAATTCTTCCAACTTACAGAATTCCTTTTCTACGGAGAGAAAAATCCCTTCTGGAGAGAATATTTCAGATATTTTTATATTAAATGTTAAAAATACGTCGAAAGATTATTAAGAGAACAATAATTACCTTTACATTTCTTTAGAAACATCCTGAAACGTGTTTTCCTGAAAACTCTGCCATTATTCCCTACTTTTACTTTCATTTTCTCAATTTTCTCTTTACAACGTTTTCAGCCAACATTATAACTATTAGTACATAATTCACGGAGGCTGCATACATAATTTCAATACATCACAAATCAGTCACGGACGATAGGCGGCGCGATATCGATATTATCATGACAGTAGCGACGCGTCAAAAATACGTCTTATCGCGCGGATTCGCCTCAAAAAACGCTGGTTTCCTCGTCTCGAGCGATACACCAGATAAGAGGGAGATATATCCTGGAAGGAGCGGCCAATGTCGTTCCTTTCGGTTTTTCCTTCTTTAAACGATTCCCTTTGAACGGCTCTGGCATGCATATTTATGGTCTCATGAATATTTACGATACTCCAAGGTACGCGCATGCTGGCACGCCGTTATAACGTATGTACGTACATACGTGCATACACACGCGTATTGGCCGGAAAATGGAAATACTTTGGCGTTTTGCGAAAATGCGCGAGATTAATGCAGCGGCACGGTATCTTGCGATGTAATCAACGAAACAAACGCTAATCGCGCGTCGTGCATTCGCGAAGCGTCTCGTCCGTCCCGCGGGATTGGCGCAAAAATTATTTACCACAACGATTTATTCATAAATTGGCGAAGCACGACGTTCGTGCCGTATTTCATTCACAGATAGGACGTGAAGTGACGTCCATTTTTCCGCCGACCGTTCCAATATCTCTGTGTACCCTCCGACTACATTTTCCGATACTTCCGCTTTAGGGACAACGATGAGTCTTGCCAAATAGCTTGCTGCCAATTCTAATAAAATCTAGGGAACTCGTTGATGGATATCGCTTTCACCCGAATGGACTAGAATCGACTAGTCGAATATTTTGTTCCGCGTGAGAAGATCGATTCTTTTTTGTGAAACAGAAGACAATAGCCTTTGATTTCTGAGTAGTGGTAATTGACAATTCAGTCGTTGCGTACGGTGGACGCGTGCATAAATTAATTAATAGAAGCAACGCGCAATATTTGAACTTTGTACGGAGTCTTGTGCGGAGTCCGACGACAGTAGCAGCTATGGTGTTCGTTCGAGCGAAATGAGAATTCTAGGGAAAGTACGATGTTTTAGTACCATTATCTCCGTGATTTACTTACTCATGTTTCAGAGAGTCCGTAGCACTATTTTCCGGCTAAGTAGAGGAACGTATAAATTTCCCCTCCGTGTAGTTGCGCTGCCTGACATTTACATCGTTCTGGCTTTCTTCCTCGTTTTGGTGTGCGCGCACGTAGATCTCAGTTCATCAGGCCGATAATAACGCGCATTACATCTCTTTTGAAATTTTCCAAACCGCGTCGCCACTGTTGACTTTCATTTTTGGCTTCTTCTGGATTTCTCTCGAATCTGAACGGAATTTCGATTTCCCCGCACCGTGCGCCGTCTACTTTTTTCTCTAATTCTTAGAGAATATTATTTTAAACATTAATTAATTTCGCCAATTTTAATGGAGTGGGCATTTTAATTGCATGGTGTGTTCATTAGTATAAACAAGTGCTTTCGGATAGTTGGGAAGTTCTCGAACTCGTCGCCAATGAATGAACGCTACGAAGCGCGTTAGTATTTACCTCAAGTTGTAGAGTATCCTCTTGTATCGCTTGCTTCATAGAGAAGAGCAGAATATCGGCACGAAATACTACAACTACAAGGCACACAGTACGCTCTCTATAACGCTTGAGAGCATTACAACCTCCAACCGTACCAATTGATTCTTCAATCATTTCAATTTCCTAGCAAGCGTTCCTCTTTATGTCTTCTCTCTCTCTTTCTCTCTCTCTCTCTCCCCCTCTCCCTCTCTCTCTCTCTGTCTTTCTTTCTTTTTCTTTCTCTCGCTCTCTCCTTTTTTTAACGCCGATAAAATTAATTTTCTCACTTCTTCCACGTCGCGAGCATCGACATCGTCGAAGCATAACATAATTTCTACGTTAATTAAATATCAAGCCCTCATATGGATATATATTTTCCTGTGCAAATGCTATGATCTTTAGAAACGTGATTTTGCCACGTTTGATACCGTAATTGCATAATCTCTTTTTTTCTTGCCTTACATTCAATTCATATTTTACGACTGAGTGTTCGACGAATCACGATCGTAATTTTAATTCCGTAATTTTAATTCCCTGATGAATGTCAAATCAGTCTTTTCTTTAATGAAAAGTGGAATTACCTCCGGCAAGCAATTTAAATGTGCCTGCCGCGGATTAAACTCTAGTAGAGATGAATAAACAACAGAACCAAATTCGCTCGTTAATTTCAAGTAAGTCCTAATTTCGATAGAATTTCTACTCGAGGCTCGTACGCAAAGAACAATTGAGGCGTGCAACGCTGATGATTACAAATTTGCGACAAACAATGCCGTCCGCCGGCATTTTCGTCACATGAAAATCGACTTTGAGCTACACCCGGCGTATCCACCGTTAAAATTACGGGTCACGAGTCGTGGTGTGCGCGCTGTATATTATTCTATTACACAAAATCAATCCATTCCTGAAAGCATTTCGCCGCATTGCGCTCGACATTCAATTAAAATCGCAATAATCGCGTAATCTCGTAATAATCTCATTATGGCGTGGCCTTGTTAATTATTATTGCACACGAACTCCAGATCGACGACGCCATGGGGGGAGAAATAATACCAAGTTCGTAGTTACATCCACGAAAGTAATAAATAGTACGTACCAGACGCGCCATGTGATCCCTCTTTGAGCACTCCGCGTCATCGGGCCTGGCAGATTATTGGACACTGTCGGCTATCTCATATCGTGGATCTTAATATTCCAGCAGGCAGTGACGCAGGTCCGCGGATATATGCATAGAGACTGATTACAACTGCCCCTTTGACCCTACGAGAGCCCCTCTTAATCATCGAGAGCAATGTTACCTACGTAGCTGATTAAATAGTTTGATCTGCCGGGGCACATCGGACGCGCGCAGACCTCCACTTAATGCTCTTTGCGAGGATATCACGTATCGATCATGCATTGGATATTCCAACCGTTGGACGTTAGAAGGGACGCGAGGCGTTTCAGAGAATCACGTCGTTGTTCGCGATTACACACGTGCGTCGTAACTCGCACGTGTTCTCGGTGCTCTTGAGACCTTTAAAAACGCGAGATCCGCTGGATCCAGTCGTCCTGCCTTTATCTCGCGTCGCGCGTATAGAACACGTAGCCCCGGGAATCGTTTCCGAAAATGTCCGCGAGGAGCCTGGCGTCGTCGCAAATTTTCATCGCACGGAAAAGAGAGGATCAAAGAGAAAGAGAGGAGTACACACGTCGACGACGTTCGGCGCCACGGATTTCTATTCGAGGTAACGATTGTGGGTCTCGCGGTTTACTCAAGCGGAAACATCGTGTTCGATCGTACACCCCCCGGAGAGATTCGGCCCGATTTCTTTTCCCCTTATCCGTCTCCTCTCGCTATTTGTCCAAGGGGGAGGGGAGGATCGCTCGCCTACTACACGAGAATCTCTCGTGTGCTCTCGCGCGAGTACGTAACCGTGCGTCTTTTCGCGAGCTGCCGCCACCGTCGCAAGCTCCGGCAAGTTGCAAAGTGCGGCGAAACGAGGGCGAATGCTAAATTTTCGCGAAAAGCTCCGTCGAGCTGCTGCTGCTGCTGCTGTAAGGAGGCACCGAGCGAGTGTACGAGCGAGTCGAATCGCTCCATCCAGCGAAAAGTAAATTGCAGGCTCCCTGCAATCTCGGCAAAGAGCACGAAGGCACTTTTATAATAAGCCGGTCAGAGTCTTCGCGTATCAAGGGCGGCATGGTGAATTTCACGCTCGATTGCAATGAATATTGAGAAATATGCAGTTGCCGATGACGCACTTTAATTTCCACCGCCATTACCTCTCGACTGAAATTTTGACTGTTAATTCAGATGAAAGAGCGTAGGCACTTTCCTCCTGCTTCTTCTTCTCCTCTTCCTCCGACCTTAATCAACTCGATTACCAACGGAAGTCGAATTGACAATATTCCATGCTCTTGAGCTTCATGTACACCGACTCGTTCGTGTTACACCGTAATTTGTTAATCAATTTACACACTCTTTCGACCGGGAAATGCGTCCCCAGGCATAGCTTTTCTTGTTCTTTCGAATACTCGTAATCAACCCCCAACTGCAACAAATTCACGATACGTACGCTATGCTCGCTAATCGAGTTAATCGGAGAGCACTGCGTCGGTTCGCTTAATTCAATCATCTCACCGTTCAACCTATGTTCCTATGTGACGTCTTGTGTAAGAAACTACGTTCGGTTTATGTTGTTACTTCTCTAGAGTAATGGTCCTTCCTAGAGAGAGAGAGAGAGAGAGACAGAGAGAGAGAGAGAGAGAGAGAGAGAGAGAGAGAGAAGTAAGGAAAAGTAAGATCCGGCCGAAATAAGAGGATGTAGTCAGTTTGATACAAAATAGTGTACTAGCTGTCGTATGCGGTTTGTTTTCTATTGCTGAAATAGCTGTACTATAATCAGTTCAGTTCTTAGAGCGTATATTACCTAATGTTGAAAGAAAAAGGAATGAAAAGCTAATGTGCATTAGTTTAAAAAGTTATTTGACAAAAAATAAATCTACATATTAAATTACTCTCTCAATGATATTTTAATTATTGTTAGAACATTCCTGAATTATGTTATCAAACGGGTATGTATGTGTTTGATAATTGATCAAAAAATAGGAAAAAGGGCAATTCGAGTTCAAGCACAGGACTAATAGTGCTATGTATGGGTAAAACGGTCTTGTCAGCTTTAATATTGCGATTAACATTCATGTCATTTTAATCAGGTATTTAATTAATTGTTAATGCGTTCGTATTGTAATCCTTGAGTTTTTATTATCACTGAAGAGGATTCATGATTGAGCCGAAATGTCTGATTATTTATATTGATTATTCATGTTCAATAAATATTACACGATTTCCTAACACAAGGAAGGTTTTATCCATATGGTACATAACACTATTAGTCCTGTGCTTGAACTCGAATTGCCCTTTTTCCTATTTTTGATTGATATCTTCGTTTGTGAGTTCTTATTTCTTTCTCTAAATTTGATAATTGAGTCTTGTTGAAATTTTGTTTCAAACAATGTTATAACCTGACATAATATCAACTCCATCACACTAAAAGAAATTTTATTTATTTTAATATTGTATGTTCGTATAATACTCTTGTGTATGGGTTTTAGAATTCAATACAAATTAAATAATGCGTTGTTATATTTATTTGTTCTCGCGTGTAAAATATGTCGTTACACGCATTTATTTTCCCCATATATTTGTTTTTCAATTATTCCGCGTACTCAGTTATCACTAATCCATTCCGCCATTTCGTTTCAATTCAAACCAATAATGGAACAACATAGACCAGACTCTTACTCTAAGGACTCTATTATTCCCTCGCATGAGTACCTCGATCGATCGCGCTCCAACGAATCTCTCCACTCGTTCGCACTCGGACGCGTTCGAATCTTAAAGAAACACGTTGCACACACACACTTATCGAGATTGCATATCTCGGGGGTTGCACTCTCGTCGGACGACGCAAGCGCGTTACTCATCCGATGTTTAACGAGCGGAGAGGTCCGCGTGGAATAACCCGAATAACCGGTCTCCAAATAATCCCGAGGAATCTCACGGCAACACGGTGAAATCGGATATAACCCGCGCCGCTTAATATGAGCCACGACGATATCCCGTCGCGCACACGCGATAAGCCGGGCGCCTCTCCTCATCAGCATGATAAATAAACGCAAAAGTAAATACAAGTGTACCGCGACTAGTGAATATCCCCCTTAGATCGAGATAAGCGCGCCCGGAGTACACTTATCCACCGCCGGGTACATAATCTCCAGCCACCCAGTCCGCGTCGAGTTTCTTCGCAAGAGAGAAACGGAAAGCGAGAGCGAACGAGCGACAGAGAGAGAGAGAGAGAGAGAGAGAGAGAGAGAGAGTAAGTGTCGTTATCATAGAAATCGCGACATTACGCGGCATATGGCCGCGCTGTATTAGTAAGCAGAAGAGGGCAGGAGAGCTCACCGGATTTCATCGTTTTCATCTTTCTCCCCTTCATTCCACGTTCCTCATAGCGTCCTCTCCTCTCTCCCATGCGCCATCTCGTTCTATCTCGACCCCCGTCGGCTCTTTCCGCGTGTCTCGAACACCTTTTTACATCCACTCCTCTACCTCTTCCTTCCGCACTCCCGGCGCGGCAGTGGCGGCTCTTTTGTTGGAAATTTATCCACTCAGATATCGGCCGTGTCCTCGTAACTCCGGGATTTTCTACCGTCTTTTTTCCCCTTTTTCATCCCCCTTTTTTCTCAGCCTCTACCGTCGTCTCTGTTTCTCCGTGTGTCTGTCTGTCTCTTTCTCTCTCTATCTCCTTCGTTTATCGTGGCCCCAGAGAGATTCGAGGGTTCGATCTTTGACCGCGTTCGCCGTCTTTGCAGCGTCTCACCGTCGACATTTCGAATTCGAGAGGTTCCATGCTCGATCACCGCCACGATTCCAAGCTCGATTTTGCTTCCTTCCGCCTCTGTGTTCACGCTTTGGCTGGTGCAAGTTGTGCACTTTGCATTCTTTTTTTTTTATCCCGTAATGTCCTTTCTTTCCAATTGAGTAATATATATAATAATAATACATTATAAATCAAGCTTTAATCTTCCGTTTGATTTCGCAATGATCATTGCTGAATCGATCTTTAGTTTAAATCGAGTTACCCTCGTTTATGCAGAACCAGAGTCACTTATTGTTGTTTCCTAAAAAAAAGATAATACGAAGAAGGTAGCTTGATGGTATTCCAACTCGGCGAAAGATCAAAAGGTTAATGGCTTACAAATTGTAATTTTACATTTCTCCTCCGCAGTCGGTTTCTCGTGCTCCATCTTGTCGAACTTTTCTTTCCTCGGCCTCGTTTCCGGCGCGGGCCTCGGTAGAAATTTATCCACTTACTTATTCGACGTACCGAAGCTCCGCGGGGAATATCTTCCCTGTGTGTAGCCGTAGCACCGGTCGAAAATTCAATCTTTGACTGCGTTCGACATCTTTACTACTTCAAAAGGCCCGCTCTATCTCCTTTCTTTCTCTCTCCCTCTTTCTTTCTTTCCCTCCCCCTCTTCCTCTCCCTGCCTCTCTCTCCCTCTCTCTCTCCGTCTTCGTCGAAAACCCGCACGGTATTATTAAAGTAGCAAAAGAATATGCTTTCACGAAACGAATATCACGAGAGAATTTAATTTAACATTTTTTAGCTTCCTTCGCCCGTCGCCAGCACCGCCGTTAGCTTTCATCATTCTTTTACGCTAATCCATATTTGTGTGCGCGTACGGCGCGCTTTTTCTAGCTTGTAGCGCAGCCGGTTATCACTTTTAATATTAGCAGGATGAATCGTAGCTGTTAATCCTGTCGGACCTAATCTTGAAATATGAGCTTCTCAAAAGATCGGACTCCTCGCGTCGATTTTATCCGGGCCCATTTTTCAATTCTGTATTCCTTGCCCCACTTGAATCCATTCCTTTCTGCTTCCTCTGTTCCCTTTTTCTTAATTCGCTATACCCGATCGCGATGACACGAAATAGCGCGAGGTTCGCGGTAGAATCCCGAAGCGAAACTTTGCACTCGGGAGTCCTCTGACGGTGGAGATCCGCTGCCAGATTTTAATGCAACCGCACATAAGTCAACCCTAAGACGAATCGGTTGCCGAGGCAGTGACTTGCGGGCTGGCTTCGCTCTCTCCCTTTGATACCGCTGTCTCTTCCTCTCTCTCTCTCTCTCTCTCTCTCTCTCTCTCTCTCT
>NW_022639683.1:151709-187063 GCF_010583005.1 Odontomachus brunneus
CTCTCTCTCTCTCTCTCTCTCTCTCTCTCTCTCTCTCTCTCTCCATCCTTTCCACCGCCCGCCGAGCTTTTCCTCCGTTCTCTTTTCTTCCGCGGCGTAAGCTTTTTACTCGCGGAATTCTCGTCGCACAGGATGAGCCCGGAGGTTATCTACTGTCGATTGACCGGTTCTGGAAGCACGCCAAATCCTTTGGCCATCCTCGCGCAGCCTAACGGCACCCTTTATCTGCCTCCTCCTTTTTCTCTCACTTTCTCTCTCATTCTTTCCGTGTATCCTCTCAATCTCTCTTTCTCCCTTCTTCTCTCCATTTCTCTCTTTTTCTTTCTTTCGGCCTCCTTTTCTTCACACCTTTTTCCCACCATCTTCATTTCTTCTTGGATCCTGAAGGTCTCGCCATTACTGACATCCTTTCTTCCCTCGTTGTTCTGATTCGTGGCCTTTGTCAGCTCGCGCTGTACTTGACGGATACTTTCCCGTTTTCTCCCTCTTTTCCTTTGTGTTTTTCCCCTTTCTTGTCTCGTAATTTTGTCTCGAGAGTCGTTGCTGCATTTTTCTTTCATCCTTAATAAACACTTACCACTGCACGCGCGCGCGCGTGTCCTGCCAAGAAATATCGCGCGAGGCGGACTGCGCAGTATATATCTGACGCTTTTGTTTATTAATCTTAATTCTTCTTGAGGGGATAACGTGCTGGAATTGTACTCGTTGCGTCAAAGAGAGCGCTGCATCGTGCTTAATACAACGGACATTGTCGCGGGATTAAGGTCTCGCTTCGACGTGGATCTTGGCCGACGTTGCCGTTTACGTAACGCAAGATACCGCAACAAATTATTCCCATTTCGTCGTCATCGGAGTCGGGGCCAGGCGAGTTAACGAGCTCGCCTCAGGCGCGCCGCGATGATGGGTTCTTCGGCTTTTCTCTCGTCTGGCATCCAAATTTCTTCCCGCTGACTCGTCCTCTGCCGCGTTACCGCCGTCTGGACGGTCTCACGGGGAAAGAACTCGTGGCCAGACTCGTTCGCGTTTTTCTACTCATCGCTCAAAGCCACGTGGATATATGCCTGACACAGTTCGGATCTTTGCCTGTGGTCGGGACTTTTCGCGCAGCTTTTCGTAACTCGCTATCTCTCGGCCACGCGAGCTTTATCTTGAGCAACTTGTTTATTTATGACTGCGTTTCCGTGAAACGTCGAGGAGAGATACCGCGTACGGGCGCGCAAGGGTTCAATCGATTGGCGCTAATCGTGATTAATTGCTTTAGTATTAGTGGGGGAGAGGGAGAGGAGAACTTTGTGCCTGCTTAATGCTGAGATAAGGCGTTCCCTTGTCTCGCCGCCTCCAAAAGGAAGCCGACGTGTAACGTTAATATTAATTATCGATCCTAAGTATCTCTCTCCGCGAATCGTGATAAAAAAGCAGGTAATTCCTAGTCAAAACTTCAATTATCGACTCTGAGCCGATGTTGCAGTGGAGATAAGTACACAGTGCCACAGTGTACACAAAGTAAGAATTTGTGATCGGTCGGTAGGTAGAGGAAAGTTCGATAATGGCTTAATAGCAGGTGTTCTCGCGGTGAGAACTCCACGACTTCAGCGCGTTTCATTTAAATGTCGTAGCTTAGCGATTACACGGATGATGGGCCCATATTGGTCTCTGAATTATCCCGAAGTGTATCGGCGCGTTACGCTCTCTTAAGTAACTTCATCTCGGTTAATTTAATCGCACAAGTCCGCCGATAATCGCACGCTGTAATATCGCGCGCGTAATATCGAGGCGATGTCGCCCGATACGACACGTTAATGTCGCGATAACGATTGCATATTACGTTTACGAATCAATATCGAGCGCGCATTATCAAATTATAGGGAAACCGCTCGCACGCACGTATGCACACGCATGCACACGCATGCAAACCGCGATATCGATGCGCTGCCATTATTCCATTTAATGCACGTGTCGCGACTCACCTTCAATTATATCCGTGCCGGCGAACGAGAGCGAGCCGATTTTTCGTTCCCCTCCGCGTGTATCGCGCAACAACAATCGCGTAACCCCCTCGGTTTTGTCAAGGGGGCGGATTTAAATCTCCCCGGGAAGGAAGCACGGAGCCACTCGAGACAGCGAGAAGGCACAGCGCCAGGTGAATATTTTCCGGAGCGCACGGCTAATTAATGACCCGGGCCGCTCTAATTTATCGCGGTGATACCCGGCCGGATAAAGCGGCGAAAGAACGCCGCGGCATTGTAGCGTATCCGCATTTATACTCTCGTTAAATAAATCCGCCCGGGCGCGGCCGAGGGGAGCAAAGGGGATAGTTCTACGTGCCTCCTAACGTGCGCCGAAAAGCCCGGAAGCCGCTCGCAGGTAAATGGTTGAGTGGATTCTACAGGCTCGCTCACTCTCTCTCTCTCTCTCTCTGCTCTCTTAACTTTAAAATTGTGAGTTGCAAGAGTGACTGTTTTAATGAATTTCTTGCGATATTCTTGTTTTCTTTTTTGCCATAATTATTTTCTCATTATTTTTAATTTTTTATTTTCTCATTATTTTTAATTTTTTTTTCATATCTTAATATCAAAATTATCATATTTCTAATTAAGTTTTTTTTGCCCTTTCAGTATATACTAAAATTCTTTTCTTTTCTCATTAATTAGAATTTTGTTCTGTTCCCTTTTCTATTTATTTTTTCACCTATGATTTTGTATTATTGCGTTATATCTGCTATAATATTTTCTTTTTTCACTTCATATATATATATATATATATATATATATATATATATATACAGAATGTAAAAAAATTAGACCGATAAATTTTGAGGGGAAATAGAGGACATAAAAACAAACATATTTTGTTAATAATGTTTTTCTCTACGACGCTTCGTTTTAGTACTACAGGGTATAAAATAGGGATTTTTTTATGGGGACATATGAAAACTCTCATTTATGAGACACCTATTGAAACGGAAGCAGAATTGGTAGCCCGAATATGCAGCATATCAGGTTCCAAATATTCCTGCAGTCTTCGAGCGTGTGAGACAATCAATGTTTCGACGATGTCATCTTTGTGTTGAAGCAAATGGAGGAATTTTTGAACATTTATAATTTATTATAAATTGAGCTAATCAATTGCGCATTTTTGTTCCGTTCTTTTGTTCATTGTTTTTTGAAGATTAAAATATATATGTGTAATTGAAATAAATTTAGTTTTTCCACTTATATGTTTATTTTTTATTAAAATCATAAAATTCCTATTTTGTACTATCTTGTAGTATTAAAACGAAGCGTCGTAAAGAAAAACATTATTAACAAAATATGTTTGTTTTTATGTCCTCCATTTTCCCTCAAAGTTTATCGGCCTAATTTTTTTACACCCTGTATATATATACACACACACACACATGTGTATATATATATACTGTACTCCTATTACTTATATATACCTGAAGAAATTTTATCCCAAGGCTTAATAAATCTCTTTCTTTCTTTCTTAGTATGCACGCTCTCAGTATGTGTTCGCGATTGTTGTCTCGCGTTGATTCTTTTCCACTCACGTGGGAGATGTACCCGCGTATACATGCTCATGCTTATAACTATAAGCGCTTATAAGTCCGCAGGCATTGTCGCGTGAATTTTTGTGAGCGAACTTATCGACGCCCAGCTGTTCATAAAATTTCGTCTCGTCGTTCACTTGTTCGGGATAGAGCGGACGAACTCTCGTGTTGCGAGTTGTTGAACAGTGTGGCTTGAAATGCGCTCACTTGTTTCGCCGCTCGTACGCGGAATAGCACTCTCCGGTGAGAACGCCGCGCTGCGCCGCGCCATTAAAAAATCAATATTTAATTAAGCGTATCTTTGGAGTGATGTGGACGAATCGTTCCAATGGTACAATTATCGACTGAGAGAAAGTCGAGCGCGTGGCTTCTCTTGTTCCATGCGAAAGACTCTCGCCACTTCGACGTGAAAGCGAAATTCGCACCCTTGATTAACGTCGAGTAACGTTATTCGACATTATCCAATGCAACGAGGCGCTAACGATAAACGTGATACGCTTCTAGAGGAGCTGAACATGAGTTTCACATCCAGCTTCCCGTTAATTTATCAAGCATGGCCGAAGTAACGCTTCAAGTAATGTTTCTCAAGTGAACGCAATCCAGAGGAACGATAATATCTCGTAGCCTGCTCCCCGTCGTGGATAAAAGCCCGGAGAATTTCTGCGCGAGAGAACCACGTCGTCGTCGTCATCGTTTCCGCGTCGTCTTGGGCTAACGCAAACGCATTAGTCTCGCAAAGATCTTCGTAGCGCTTGATCGCGCGAATCATCGGGAGCATGTACCAGCGTGAAAGTGGAAACAGACGTGATGCAATCGGCCCATCCGCCGGCGCGAATGCATACGTACCTACTGCGAAGTCGCTCGCACGCGCTCTACCTCCGAGGTGTATATCCGCTAAATGGAATCCCGGTGGCCATGCCAGTTACTTCCAATTCCCGTAGTCGTGTTCCGCCACTTCGGTATTCGGCTGCTTTGTTCGCGCGTAGCCACGCGAATACGCGCCCTTAATTAGACGTACGGGTTCTCGGCGTTGCTGTTCCTGCTTGTTCTCTCCGCTACCGGGAACGTTATGCGCGCCACGTGGTGGTCCACGGCGGCGCGATGCGACGTTTAATAAAGTCCGTCGGAAGTTACTTTGTAATTAACAATTAGGGACAGCTGGAGAGAGAGAGAGAGAGAAGGGGGAAAAGGAAGCGGGAGAGAATAGTGGCGAGGAGACAGGGCGAGGAAAGAGCACGAGGATCGCGGGCGGTGAGAGACGAGTCGAGCCAGGGGACGAGGAATGCAGGTCGCACAAATTAACCCGTTTGAAATAATTACGAAGTAGCAGCGCGGTTATGAGGGCAACCCAACTAAACGGGCGACAGGTAGCACCCTCGCTGTTTAACTGGAATTCTTTTTCTTCTTATTTTGTGAAAGGTCGCGTAGAGAGTTTCATCCCGAATCTTGTCCACGCTCATTTCCGCGTATTCCCCGGCCCTTTTTGTAAGAAACTCTTATCGTTATCTCGATCGCGCGCTTGCGATACGCTCGGATTATTATTGTTATAATTTTTATTGCTACTACTACTAGTCAGCCGTTGCTATTAGCGCACAGGCGTTATTGTTAATTTTATAGCCCGTTGCAAACAATACCATATAAAAGGATCGCACTCTGCTTGTAATACGATGTTTGATATGACGTCGGAAAAAACAGTCCGCAAAGGAAGTATTTCACATTAACGTAATAGTTTGCTGCATTTGCAATCTTCCGTGTTTAAACAAAAGCTCGCAACAGGAGTACAGAATGGTTACCCGGCGAGACAGGCATTATATTTTCATAAAATACAATCTCACACACGACAAATTGGATGAATTCAGTGCAATGATCGAAAGAGCGATATTACACGATATGGAAACGTACGTTGAACACGAGAAAAAGAGAGAAAAAGAGAAAAAGAGACAGAGAGAGAGAGAGAAAGAGAGAGAGTACGCGCGATGTGCATCTTTTGTAATTTGGAAACAACAATGTTCTTTCCCAAATTTTAGCCTATTCCTTTAGCGTTCCTTTCGAAATTTTTGTCCTATTTTCCACTTCAACTTTCTAACTTTTGAATATTCTAAAGGATTAGTGCATGTGTAATACATGGAAGCCTTGCTTAGCGCCTCTAAGGGGCAGAAAACACCTAAAATGTCACTCGCAAGTTCTACCCGAGCAAAAATGTATCTAGTAGAGCAGATTTCAAGACTAGCAGGTAGATAGTAATGACTAGATAACTTTTCTAGCCAGTTACTAGCTCGTGACTGGCTAAATATTCCTACTCAGTCTTTTGAATGTCAGGACTATCTAGTAACTATACCAATTACATAGATAGTGAAAAAGATTATACAGTAACGAGATAGAAAATCATTGGTAAATCCTGGAATATAAATTGGACATCAGAACTGTTTAGTACTTTTACCAATTATAGTTACAAATTATTTTTTTGTATCTAGCTACTAGATAATTTTTCTGGTACCGCCACTAGAAGAAGTGAACGTTACATTCCTAGTAGCTAGTAGCGATGTAAGACCCAACTTTTCTGTGTCATTACTAGACAATCACTAGATTCAGTTTCTGCTCAAATAGTAGGTTAAACAAGATCAGAAGAGGTTGGTGTACATTTCAGAGTATCAAAGTAGACGTTACAAGGAATATCGAGGTCGGATGAAAATTTCGACTCGGATTGTCGCGAAACAGCGGCCCATTGATCGCTCGCGCGACCAACGAGACAACAATTCTTTCCGGAATCAACCACCAGATCGAATTATGGCGCGGCTTGGAATCAAAACGTTGGCGGAACGAAATCGCACGGGCGCGTATTGTGAACTCGCGGAAG
This sequence comes from Odontomachus brunneus, assembly GCF_010583005.1. NCBI lineage: Eukaryota > Metazoa > Arthropoda > Insecta > Hymenoptera > Formicidae > Odontomachus > Odontomachus brunneus. The sequence continues at coordinate 158,117 of NW_022639683.1, forward strand.
TACTATCAGGTTTAATTAAGCAATCACGCGTCGGCCGCAAATGATCAATCCGCGCTCGCAGAGTACAGGTGGTCTCTCCGCCCGCCTCCCCGTCCCGAGCCAATCATCGCCGCCCCCTCGCCTCTTCCAGATCCAGGCTGATTTTCACCGAAACGCACTCTCCGCCAATCGAGCGGCTCGCCTGTAATCAATTCGCGAGCGAGCGCGACCCATAATGCCCGTTTGTTGCATCCCAATTATGTACTTTGCCGGAATTATACTCGATGCCGACGGACACGCATCGATATTCTCGCCCTGTGTTTCCCGGCCGCCGCCGCCTACCGCCCCGTCGGATTGTTACGAGGAGGAGATTTAGCGCCGGTCGTTGCGTCGAGCCGCGTGGAATTAAAACGAGCCCGGGTCGATCGCCGCGCGCGCGCGCGAGAATCAAACGCTCCTTCTCTCAAGTGCCGGCCATGTATAAGTACGCTGTATGGCAAGTCGCCGATGATCGCGTTTCGATGGCGGATGTCATTCGCACCTACGGATCTGAGCACAAAGATTGTCGCAATCGTTTACGACAGTAAGCGTAAGACGTTCGTTACGTCGTTGACGTAAGTCGGTGTCGGAAGTTAAGGGGATGTTGGAGTCGATGACGAAGTCAAACAATGTCGATAATGCAGAGACGATCGTCACTAATCATGCTATCCTTTTCGCTATTTATTGTATATACAAAACTTAGATGAATGTGTGTTGCTTTGTTTTACCATATTCAAAACCTAGCCATATATATGTAGAAATCTTTCTGCAAACTTTTTCAATGTTCTTAAGCTTCCAAATGGAGATGCGAAGGTAGAGTAATATTATTCAAAATTTTTCTGTTTGGAGCATCCACACTTTCGATATGTACAAGCTGCGGAACTTTTGGATTAGGCAAATATTACGCTAACTGACAGCTTGAGATTTTATATTAAGAATTTTTTGTTCGTTTTCGTTACATCTCGAGCAATGCTCCTATTTATTTTTGCACGTACTTTCATTACGTAAAAACATTTGTAATTCTATTACTATAACTAGTACGACGTAAACTTTGCAGAAAAATGTCAGTGTTCTGTTGGTAAAGTTTTCAGCTTTAGTATCCCCTTAACGCACAAGGATTGACGTAGACGTATGCTGTATCAAATATGATTAGGTCTGTTCTACAATACGTCGTATGTCGCTGTCGGACGTCGGAACACAGTCGATGGGCCAATCAGAGGATTTCGAGACGAGTTCTCTTGATTGGACCATTGATTGCGATCCGACTCCGACATACAACGTATTGTAGAACAGGCCTAATCATATTTGATACAACATACGCCAATCCTTGTGCATTAAGGGGATGCTGAAACTGAAAACTTTACCGACAGAATACTGACATTTTTCTGCAATTTTTTAACCTACTATTTGAGCAGAAACTGAATCTAGTAATTGTCTAGTAATGACACAGAAAAGTTGAATCTTACATCGCTACTAGCTACTAGCTAGTAACGTTCACTTCTTCTAGTGGCGGTACCAGAAAAATTATCTAGTAGCTAGATACAAAAAAGTAATTTGTAACTATAATTGATATAAGTACTAGACAGTTCTGATATCCAATTTCTATTCAGGATTTACCAATGATTTTCTATCTCGTTACTGTGTAATCTTTTTCACTATCTATGTAATACTGTGTAATCTTTTTCACTATCTATGTAATTTTTCACTATCTATGTATAGTTACTAGATAGTCCTGACATTTAAAAGACTGAGTAGGAATATTTAGCCAGTCACGTATTATAGAACGGGCCTTAGACGACACAGTTGATGCAGCATACGTTTACGTCAATCCTTGTGCATTGACTTCCAACACCGACTTACGTCTACGACACTGTCGGAAACGACAATCTTTGTGCTCAGACCCTAGTTGGCCGCTTTGCTTATTCGAGTATGGCAGGAGTGCGATTGTTGGAATATGGTTCAACTCGCGAACATTCGCGGATATTTTCACGTCGCTCGATAGAATATCCGATCCTCCGTGGACGGCTCCAGCGTGGTAAACAGAAATCGATATTTTATATACATATCGTGCCACTTTACTCGATTCTTATTTTTTTGAAGAATATTCATCTTTTCGGAGAATCCTCGATGAAACAGTTTTTGAAAGAAATCTCTAAATCCGAGTCGAAATTTTAGCCCTACTTTAGACTTGGATTTTGTAATATCTATTATATTCTGAAGAGTCAGTGATGTGTAATATACATGGAAATTGAAATCTTGCTTAATGCCTCTAAATGCCAAAAAAACGCACAAAACGCCACTACCAGCAGATATTAAAGAGAACCTCTTGGCAAAGAGAGATTAAATCAAATCAAGGTTCAGAATATGAAAGGAGATATTAAATGGAATATTTGAAGAACAAAAGAGTAGAAATTTTAGCTCGGAAAGAAACATACTACACTCAGAGAAAAGATGGTGACTAAATAAGTGATCATTATGTGAGTTTTGTATGTCAGTTGATCAGTCAACGAATATATAATACGTCAAGAATCAGTGTATATAGTTTAATAAATTATTTTGCAGTTTGTTATTGTATAGCTAAAACTGATCAGTTACGAGAACCATAGTTCTCTAATTTTCTATACAGGGTTTCTCTGACGCAAAGAATCTCATACCTCGTGTACATGTAGAGATTAAGGTCAGATTGAAAAGTCTAGACAAAAGTCTAGACTAAAAAGTCAGACAAAAAGATCCTAAAAATCCGAAATATTATCTTAGCCAGGAAGATCTTTTCTTTTCAAAAGAGAGAGTTGAATGTAATTTCTAATTTTCCATTTACAATTCCGTTTTTCACCGTGCGCTTCACTTCAATAATGAATATCACGTTTACCATGCAAATTCTCATTCGCGATAACATGAATTGTTTCATTCTATTCTAGACTAACAATGTGCGCCTGCTAATTAATTTATATAATGAAAATTCTACATTATATTAGGAATGTCTAGAAATTGGAAATCTTTAACGCGCATATATAGAATAATCGCATAATTGTGTCGGAACGGGCCAAACTATATATATTGAATCATAATGCATAATGGCCAATTGTTCCGTCTATAGCGAAAATGATCTACTTGCAGTATTGTCTGCGAACTATCGATCGACCGCATTGTGCGCGGCTGACATCATTACGCCATAATACTACTGGAGTAGCGTGCTAATTAGGTACCATTTGATAATCAATAAGCACGCGATGACAAGCCGCAATGATCCGTCTTTTTGCGCGGTAGCAAAGAATGCGCGGCGCTCTGACGTTTTCTGGCACGAAGACAAAATCTTGCGAAATTAACACCAGCAGAAATGGTTACGCGCCGTCACTTTGCAACGAGAATTAATCCGTCTCCGCAAATTTATGAACTTTGCCAGATAATGATACGATGTATCTCACTGCGTGGTTTTCGAAACGTTTAAATTTATTTGCCGTTATTAAAGAGTGCTCTTTCTCGCATTGAGAAAAGGTGTTTGATATTTGTAAATATAATCACACATTACATACACACACAGAAAAATATCATTTTGCTGCTAAGAAAAGCGATTATTCAGTTTACTTCTCTTCTTTTAAACAATGATTATCTTCAATAAGAAATATTTTCTTGATGACAGTCTCAAAATATACTTATCACAAATTTTAAAAATTCTTTTTCTAGTATTACTTAAAAAAGAAGAATTTATCCTCTCGATGTGGTTTCGAAAACCACGCAGCGGGTAGCTACGCTTTTTGTCCTTTCGCTCATCGGTCGACTTACATCGTCGAAAGGATACGAAGAAACTGGCAAGGTATCGCGGCGAGACGGACGATCGAGAGGGGGGCCAAACCCTCGACGACGTCTCTCATGCATAATCCAAAAGTTTGTATTTCCTCGGCAAGAGAGAGAGACACCGTCGTGCCCGCGCTTCCGAGATTAGGTAGATCCGATTTGATTTCCCCATCCGCTGTACTCCTTTTCTCTCTAGTATCGCAGTATTCTAGTAGAATTTCTGCAATCACCGCGAGGTTTGTCGCGTGTGCGACGAAACTTACGTGTCACGCGATTTACGAAATTAACCGTCCGATAATCGTGTAGTCCAGTGCGACAGTTCGCTATCTGACGTCTCATAAATAACAGAAATGTATCCATTCAGTCCAGCCTGAGTGATACTTCGAGCTCTTTTTCGAGCGTGCAATGGAAATTAAGCTGTGTCACTAATTAGCGCAAAATTCGCGACTGTTATCGCAACGAAACGCGATAGTCGTCGCCACTCAAGCGCTCGAGCGCGCTGAAAAGAGCACTTGCTCGTGATGTTTTCACTCTGACGACTTTTTATGGCCCTGGAGAAACACGGTGAAGGGTGGAAGGCCTGAAGTGAACCAGGGAGCAGGGAGAGGGATGGAGGAGGAGAGAATAGTTGTTAGTAAACCGGACAGAAAGACGCTTCATTAAGCTGCTCGCGTTCACGGAGATATATATGCATTTCCAAGCGTTTTATGCATTTTCTAGATGCCTCCTTTCATATGTTGTTCAAATATGACCGTATGTACTCTTCATTATGAGAAATATCAACGGACGAAAGAATATAAAGCGCCGGTGCGGTTTTACGAGCGATCCACGCTTTTCGCAAGTGCATAAATTATGTTCGCTTGCCTCGGTAAAAATTCACCCTCTCTCTCTCTTTCTCTCTCTCTCTCTCTCTCTCTCTCTCTCTCTCTCTCTCTCTCTCTCTCTCTGTGCGCAGGGAGAGAGAGAGGCTCCGGAATTAAATACGTATCCATAAATTGTCGCTTCGGTGCAATGAAACGTGCAGTCCAGCTCCTTTGTCTTTAATAATTCCGCCGAAGCGCTCTCGATCGCGCTTATCGACACCATTAAGCGGCCATTATCGACCACGCGCGTTCACATTTGCCGCATTATTCCGCAGACTCGCGATTGCAAAAATGCTTTGCCCGCCAATTCGACTGGGCGCGTAATCGAGCCGGTGCGCCATTCTCTTTACAGGAAACATCAGCGGTACACGTTTTGTCGGTACATTCGCGGAATTAGTTACCAAAAACTCTTCTCTCCTGCCGCATGCGCGCTTTGCCTCTATGTGATTCGCGCGTAACGCGAAGACTGACCGGGGGAAATTCACAAATTACGCGTTTTCCATTCATTACGGAAGCAATCCGACGTGAAATGGGAGGGCATGCGAAAGTGTTCCGCGCATTTTTTTTCATCGCATTTCAGGAATTCGCGCGTTTCAATTATTTTATGCAAACCCCGCGAATGCGTAATCTCCCCCGGTCGTATATCGATTAACGCGTCGCCATTGAGTTTACGAAAATTCCCTCTCCCCGTTGCGCGGCGTGCGTTCACGAAACTCATTAAATCCCATGGTGGAATAGTCGGAAACCCAACAACAAGCCCGCCGTAGCGCCGCGCGATCGATGGACGTATCCGCGTCCGATCAATTTGGCAGAGTTTCTTTATCGGATACGATTGCGAGATACACGCGCAAAATTTCATCCCGCGCGATTATAGCTATCGAATTCCTTTCAACGCACTATGCCCGCGCGCGAACACACGAACTTACTCTTCAATAATGGATCGCGCGGGCGTGGCGCGATTTTCGCCGCGACCGATCGATCTGAATCTTTAAATCGACCGTGCGCGGTTTTGCGAAACCCGGATTAAACTGAATTTCAAATATCACTGACGAACGGACGGCGGCCGTGCGATTTCAGGTCGGGCACGATGTTCGCGAATGAAAAAAAAAAAAAAACACAACTTTTAAGTGAATGCGGTCGCGGGCTGTCAAAAATTTGCGTTCGATCGGAACGGTCGTAACACTTCGACAGCGCCAGCGAATTCGGCCGGGACCGAATCCAGAACGGAGATAGGCTCGCACCCGCGAAAATATTCCACGGGACAGACGAATACGTTTTTTTTCGCTTCTTTTTTCGATGATGTATGGTGATAAACGATGTAAATTTTTTGTTCGACGAGGAGGAGAGGAAACAAGAGAGAAAGAGAGGGGAAGTGGGAGGGAGAGAAAGAAAAAGAGACAGAGGGAGAAAGAGAGAGGGGGTGAGGAGCGGTCGTTCCTGCGGCACCTTCGCAACAGACAGAAACAAATTTCGCGTGGTCGACGGGCAGAGCTCGCAAAACTGGACGTTCTCTTTTGCAGTTACGCGTTTCTCTTTTTCCACTCTGGCCAGTTTCCGTTTCCTCTTCCCCTCCGTCCTCCGCCGCCCGTTGCTCTTTTGTCTCGTTCTCCGGGAGCAAAACACCGTACTATCCATCAAACAGGAATCAAATCGCCACGTTGCGGTGGAAATTCTTTTTGAGAACGTTTATTTATAAAGTAATGACACTCACTTGGCTTCGTCGCATCTGGTCGTTACACTTTGGCTGCAGGAATTATCGAAATCTCGCATCATGCGGAGCCTCGACGAGTGCACGAGATCGCAATTATAATTATCGACGGCAATAGAGAGGCGAACATGAAACTGACGTTTTGAAAGAAGATTATTCCTGCCGCGCTGATCAATGCGACCGAGGAGTGATCGAATTGCATTAGAGTCGACCTGCACGACCTAATGTGCAATCATTGAACTATAACCATACGGAAGGCTCACTGCCTACCCCCTTCACGCTACCAAACGGTCAGAGAGAGGTAGTCGAATTGGGACGTAGTTGCCTCTTTCAAGCGTAAATCACCGTGACTAAAAACATCGGTTACGATATGTGAGCGACGAACTGACCGATACCACTCGTTATTCGATAAGATAAAATTGCTATCGTTGCTAGTGTACGTTATCTAAAAGAATTGTGTCATTTATTCTCTCTTATATATATATATATATATATATATATATATATATATATATATATATATATATATATATATATATATATATATATATGCTGTTTCGATGAATGAGAAATGTGTGTTAATGTTTTCAGAGTGGGTTGTATATTGAGTCACGTGGTACCTCGAATTAGTTAGACAAGGATAGAGTCCCTATACATAGAGTCTGGTCACTCAGCAGGTTTTGTAATAAAATGGCGTCGGTCGCATCGTGAAATAATTCCGTGCGTTAATAATTTTTTTTTTCTTGATTGTTTTACACTATTGTAAATGAAGAATTAATTCATCTTTGAAGTAAGTAAAACTATTATATTGTTACTTACATATTAAATGAATGCATAGTAAAGTATACGTTACCCCACACAGCAGGGGTATCCAAAATATATCATACGGATATATCCTAAAGATATATTTGGGATATGCGATATCTTTAAGATATCCTTATGATATATTTGGGATATTCCTGCTGTGTGGAACATATCTCAAACGAATGGAGGAAACTTAGAGTTCCAACCTTAAGAGGTTATTGATAAATTATATGATTATAAATAATTAAAATACAAATGTATACAGGAGTCAAAATACCAAGCTGCTATGTTATTGGATGCAAAAATTATTATCAGAAAGGATTTTCTCAAACAAATGGAGGAAACTTAGAGTTTCAACCTTAAGAGGTTATTGATAAATTATATGATTATAAATAATTAAAATACAAATGTATATAGGCAGGAGTCAAAATACCAAGTTGCTATGTTATTGGATGCAAAAATTATTATCAAAAAGAATTTTCTATGTGACCGTTACCAACAAGGATCCTACAAGGAAAACGTCATGGATATAAAAAATTAATAGAAAAGACTGATTACTTTTTAAATGATTAAGTTTAAAAATGATTTTTATACTAATAAACTGACTGTTATGATAATTAAACATCTATGATTATAAGTATTCCATCATTTATAATATCCTTCCTCTGTTTAAATTTGCCTCCTTTTTGTCCTACTTCTTATTGGTGCCGCCATTTTATTACAAAAAGCTATTTTATTACATTGAATGCAGCCAATAAGAGCATGAACGGTCAGTGGCCAAACTCTTATATAGGGACTCTAGACAAAGGTATACCGTCCCAAACTCAACTATCTCTTTCTGACCGCTCGAGAACAAAGGCATGCACCATCCAGTATGGTTAGAGATCAATACGTGCAACCTTGCTTAAACCCATTTCCGGCGAATTCCTGACGAACAAAGACAGCTGAGACGCGGCGCTCACGCGATTTTCAATCGCGGAGCGGGCTGCTTCCTCCCCGCGACTGAACGTTCGCGCGCGGATTCGTCGCCGGCGAATCCGCGCGTTTCTCGTCTACTCGCCGGCTACATAAAGCGCGCTCCACCAGCCTAAACGTACTCGTCATTTGCGAGTGATTTACGCGGCGTGGCCAAGAATCGAAGGCCGCGAGCGATAGGCAGAATTGCGGACGCGTTATTTTTTCGGGAGTACCTATTCATCGGCACCTGTCGTACCGGAACCGACTTTCCCGTCGCTGGCGGTGAAACAAAACAAGCGGGCGAAAGGCAGAAAAAGAGAGGCAGGAACATCGCGCTCGTATGGCGTACATTTAATTGATCTCTCGCGGGTCACGAGCGGTGGCACTTGTCGAAGATAAATTTCGGCGTTGATTGATCCTCGACGGCAACGGGCGCGGCGCTGCCTCCAGTGATAATGCTGTTTTTCTTCCGTCGACCATCGCACATAAAGTTGATGATTTCGCGGTGTCGATTCGTCCGCCCCGGCCCCGAAACGCGGCCGATTTTATTGGGACGATTGGATCGGCGCAAATTAACGTCGCTGACCTATGACGCCGTTCCAGCGGCGCGTGGGAACATGATAAACGCGGCGCGCGTATTTTACGTGATTCGCGTATGAATTGTAATGCACATAATTAAATGGTTAATTGAAACGTACGCATTTAATGACGGTCGCGAACGGGCGACACGGTCGGCTACGCGGATGGAATCAGTACAAGTATGATATCGTAAAACGCTCGGACCGACCAGCTCTTATCGCTTAATTGGCCCATCAAGATGCAAAATTATGATGATTGCAGGGCAAGATGCACACTCATGGACAGAGAAGTGAAATTTTTCGGTTGAGACTTTGCGAATTCGTCCGTCTTGTCTAGCAACATTCCACCATTCTCTCCCATTTGACAGCACTGCAAATTCAAGCGCGTTATTTTTAAACGCATAATTTGGCTGAAGCCCCTTTTATACGTTTCTTACTGTTTTAAATCTTACCATTTGACATATTTAAAACGTTTAAACGTGTTAAGTAGCATGACTTAAAACAATGAGAAACCAATATGCGGTAGCTCGTGGTGTTAATTTAAAAATTTTTTATCATTTTCGTATTGAGCAATGCTACAATTGCTTATTGCATGCGTCTTCAGTACGTTAAGCACTTGTAATTCTGTGTAACCAATACGACGTAAACTTTGTAGAAAAAAGTGGGTATTCCGTCAATAAAGTTTTCAAATATGGCATTCCCTTAAGGTTCATCCGACGATTGTCTCTGCGTTATCGATATTTTTAAAGTTCGTCATCCACTTCCGCGCTCCTTAAACTTTATATTTTCCGATCATGCCACACTTAATTGGTAAATGAGCGAATCGGATAATATTACGAGTATTAAAGCTACACACACGCGTATACTTCCATTATATTCCCATTATATTTCTTGTATGAGCGAAAACGATACTTAGAAAATTAATGAATTCCTGACGCGCAATTGTTTTCCATTAGAAACTGAAAAGTCGCGGCAAATGTCGGTAAATTTCGTTGTCATTATTATTGCAAGAGTAATAAATTTTGCATTTCTTTCGCACGCGGACATGTGTAACAATATTTGGCGCAATTAAATAATGCAGAACACACCGTGTAAAGTATTATCGTCGGACGTGTGTCGCGCGGTATCATTATATATTTTCATGTTGCACGCGCGCGCACAATGAAATGATTGGTCGCGTGTGCAATTAAAAAGTATATTTAGGCGCACACCCAAGACACGAATTAATGGCGCGAGGATGTGCGAAATGGTTTGCGGTGCGAGCCGGTGGACAACTATTTCACAATAAAACAGCCCGGTCGCGCCGCTGTTACCGAAATAGTTTATCGCGCGCGGCAATACATAAATATCCTATAATGGCAGATATTGTTACCGGTAACTCAAACGGCCAGCCGTGAGTTCCTATTGGGCATTCGTGAAATTAACGGGACCGTAGGATTTTATGTGTAAAACGAGAGATAAAGAGAGGGGATATTACTAGCCACGATATTATCTCGATTTATCGCGGAGGATTTAACAAGTCTGGGAGATCCGGAGCGAAAGATTTATCGCCGAAATGGAGGGTCGAGTTCATCGGACAACCGAAAGGATTCGTGCGACTTCGGGTGAGACGCGGCGCGCGCGGCTCTATCGGGAAAACCAAATTCTATCGACAGTTGATTTTTTCACGTCGCAAACGAATCGATCGGCTGTCCGATACGTGGCAAGACGTGTCTACTTACGAATCACCGTCAGATTGGCCGTCTGGTAAGTGGTGGCGAAGGACGGCGCCTCGGTGGAGACCTCGCACTTGTATTGGCCCGAACTCTCCAGGCCGAGGTTGCTCAGCTTTATCGAGTTCTCGTTCGATTTATTCTGCGGACAGAAAGAATACAGGAATATTTGCTTTGCTAATGGAGACTACATTTTCGTAGCGAGACGTGATGTCGCCGTCTAGCGGCGGATCTGGACTCGACTCGAAGTTGGCGTTTACGTGCACACGTGGCGTGTACGTGTAGACGTACTTCGGCGCGCGTTCGACATTGTTTCCCGAGACAATCAGCACTCGAGTCGTATTTGCGGGATAATGGAATTTCCGGGGAGGGAGGGGGAGTAACGAAAGCTTCAATCTTCCGAGTGGAAAAAGGTTGCAGCGTATGCAGTTTCGCTTTGTATAATACATGAACACCCCATGCGAAGAGTGCAGCTGCAATATGCAAAAGAATTATGTAACGAGTATGGGAAACGCATTGGTATGGCATCGTGTAACGTTCCGTTGCACAACAGAGGAATAAAATTCTGACGTATGCTCAGCATTCCCCTTTGTACTCTAAAGTTCTTCGAGTGAAATGCCACTGCAAAAGCAGAGTGACAGCCAAGTCATTAAAATTCGCGAGATTATGTTCGTTCATATAAAGTCGATTTTCCATTTTGTCGAATGAATATTTTCACTCGAAACTGAGAAGTGAATCTGATATACTCTACCATTATAGAAACGAATTTAGTCAATTGAAACATTCACTCGCGTATATTCATTTAAAACTAACATTAACAAATTAATAATTGTTTCATATATAAGCAATGATGTAAAATTTTGTTAAAAGAATTTTATCGTCTTGAGTTGAAAAAGAGTAATTTGTTGAATTGAACATAAAATATATTGATATATAGTAATTTATTTTTATTTAACGCTATACGAAGAGAATGCTGTAATAAAAATTATAATACAATTTTAGTAGTCCGGCAATAGACCGGCACTATTACGAAAATTATAATAAAACATAATGAAAATGACCATAAATACATGACAATTTTTATTACATTTATGGTAATTTTTACATAGTCACTTTTACTATGTCTTATAATTTTCATCATAATGTTAGTCTATTCTCGGAGTACTAAAATAGTGTTGTAATTGTTATTATAATATTACGTAATTTATTTGAAAATTAATATATTAAAAATAAAGATATTTTCACAAGAATATCCTCTTTTTCTGTATAGTCAATTATTGTAAACCGATTATTGTACCGATCTATTCCTCGATTACGAAATTCTATAGCAATTTTCACTATAAAATTCTCTCAATTTTAGTAGTCCGGCAATAGATCGGCACTATTACGAAAATTATAATAAAACATAATGAAAATGACCATAAATACATGACAATTTTTATTACATTTATGGTAATGTTCATAGTCACTTTTACTATGTCTTATAATTTTCATCATAGTGTTAGTCTATTCTCGGAGTACTAAAATTGTGTTATAATTTTTATTATAATATTACGTAATTTATTTGAAAATTAACATTAAAAATAAAAATATCTTCCAAACAAGAATGTCCTCTTTTTCTATGTAGTCAATTATTGTAAAAAATACCGATCTATTCCTCGATTACGAAATTCTATTTTCACTATAAAATTCTCTTTATGTATCAAGCGAGACTTCTTTAGGCAATAGAGAACAAAACACCGCAAAGTACAATAAAGTAGCTTGCCAATCGCAAATACTTCCGCTGAATCTCACATATTTCAAGCACTTTCCGTAGTTTTTAGGAAATCACAGTTTATTGCATCGCGCCGTCCTCGAACATCCGTGCACTTTGTAGCTCCGGTTCGGCTTAATTAGACCCTATCGCGCGTCTCCATCTGTCACGGTGCTCGAAGAGTCATGTCCCGTTATCAGAACGGCGGTCACATTGTCTTCGCGAGCCATGCGTCGCCCGTACCACGTGCGACTTCATTGATAGCGGGAGGAAGGCGCGCGGCGTTTGCGGCTTATCGATAATTCATGGCCCGTTACCGGAGCCCGAGACACGGCCTCGGCTGCTCGCATTAGGTTCGATTAGGTACATCCGCGGTCCAATTAGCTCTCCATGGTATGCGACGACGACGAAACCGGCGCGACCGGCACACCCCTTCCCGCGCGTCCCGTTAACATTTATGGGAAATCGAGCGTCCTTATCGATCGTTCACCTCGATTTGATCGACGTAAATCCCGCATCGCGCGACATTGCGATGGATACGTCTCTCGATCGTTCGAAACTCGATTTTATTCGCCGGACGATGAATGTTTAATTTTCGCCGCGCACGACGTTGAGTCTAAATAATTCCCGACTGGCGGCCTGCGAAATTACATTTGACCCCGATGTGGTAATCATGTTAGTCAAAAATTTGACTGTAATAAATGCGCACGAAATCCAATTACAATCCAATTACAGGCGAACTGTGCATTATAAAGTAATTCTGAATCCCGGCGTCTCCAGCAATAAAAAGCTAATTTCCAGTGGAAATCAAGCATTTGAAACCGTTGGATTGGGTGTGTTGCTGAATTAAATATGTCTCCGCGGCGTATACGTCGCGCGCATTGAGTTTTTAACTTTCTGTCTCGCGCAGACCGACTTGGCTCTCTGGTGGCGGGGCGCGAAGGTCGAAGCGGATTATCGACGCGGCTTTCAATTTGGTCGTCGAGACGCGCCGAGGCAATCGCACGCCGAGTCGCGCACTTGGCTCGCTCCACCGCACCCGATAAAAGCCGTCTCTTCCGTAATTTCCGGCTACATTAACGGCATCTCCGGGCGGTCGCGTCGCCGATCCTTCGATATTCGGATAATCCGTGCGCTCCCAGACACCGAGGAAAATTACTGTTGGTTGTGACAGGCGGCCTCGTCCGCCGGCCCGAATGACTCGCGTTGACGGCTAATTAAAGTAAGTTAGGGACTTTCGCCCCCGCGATGCTAAGATGACAGTAAAGCCCTTGATCAGTTTTATGTATCCGTGTAAGATGTGTTATTACTGCAACTGATCTGTTACAAGCAACAGATCAGTCGTCGGTGGTTGAAGCTTTTATTTTTTCTCCTTTTATTCATATTAGGTGTACAACTTTGCTTCCGCCGTTTTTTCTCCGAAATTCGAGGCTTTATTGTAAAAAATTGGTTATACATTTATGATTCAAAATATTGTCCATCGCTGGCCACTACTTTCTCCCATCTTTCGGGCAGTGTACGAATCCCGCGTCGAAAAAACTGGTCATTTTTTGAGGCGATCCACGAATCGATCCAATTTTTTACTTCTTCATAAGATCGGAAGTGCTGATCAGCCAGGCCGTGTGCCATTGATCGAAACAAGTGATAGTCAGAGGGAGTAACGTCTGGAGAATACAGCAGGTGGGGTAGGACTTCCCATTTTAACGTTTCCAAGTATGTCTTGACCACTTTCGCAACATGGGGTCGAGCATTGTCATGCTGCAAAATCACTTTATCGTGTCTCTCGTTGTATTACGGCCGTTTGTCTTTCAATGCTCGGCTCAAACGCATCAATTGCGTTCGATACCGATCGCCTGTGATTGTTTCAGTCGGCTTTAACAGCTCATAATACACTACGCCGAGCTGGTCCCACCAAATGACCTTGGAGCCGTGAATATTCGGTTTGGCCGTCGACGTGGAAGCATGGCCGGGAACTCCCCATGATTTTCTGCGCTTGGGGTTATCGTAATGAACCCATTTTTCGTCCCCAGTCACAATGCGATGCAGAAATCCCTTCCGTCTTTGCCTTTCAAGCAGCTGTTCACAAGCAAACAAACGCCGTTCAACATCTCTCGGCTTCAATTCGTATGGCACCCAACTTCCTTGCTTCTGAATCATTCCCATGGCTTTGAGGCGTTTTGAAATGGCTTGTGGAGTCACTCCCAATGATCGTGCCAATTCTTCTTGATTTTTACACAAGTCTTGATCAAGTAATGCCTCCAATTCTGCACTTTCGAAAACCTTCTCTCTTCCACCGCTATGCCGGTCTTCGACGTCAAAATCACCGTTCTTGAAGCGTTGAAACCACTCACGACACGTTCTTTCACTAATAGCGGCCTCACCATAAGTATTTGAGAGCATTCGATGAGCTTCAGCCGCAGATTTCTTCATATTGAAGCAGAAAATTAAAACCTCCCGCAAATGACGAGAATTTGGCTCGTGAACTGACATTTTCAATCAAGAATAACTTTATGATGCAGACACAAATCGACTAATGTTTCTATAGGGTTATGACAGATGCTCAAGTTTATTGTATGATGTCTATGATCTATTTATTTCGACCACCACTTACCGCTAAAGCCATCTATAGGAAAACGACAGAAGCAAAGTTGTACACCTAATATTTGATTTTAATTGAATTCATTTTTATACAGAAGCATAAAACTATATTTTACATTTTTATGGAATATTTATAAATATGTATTTCATATCTTTTATAAAATATGTAAAATATAATTTCATGTCTCACTATGAAGAAATTATTAATTATTTCACTTTATTTCAAATACATTTGTAGGATGTAAACCGAACTAAGGTAATACGCGGCATCTTAACAATAAAATCAATATAAGAAAACGAGAGAAGGTGTGTTTGAGCGAGAGCCTTGGTAGTCTCAGTAGTTCGCCCGACAAGCGAAAGACCCGGGTTCGAGTCCCAACCCAGCAAACTCCAGCTTCCGATATACTTTTCTTTCCGACTCTTACATCTTCAGAAGTGGAATTCGTAAAGCTCGTCGTATTTTCTCGTCAAAGTTCGGGAAGATCGGTTCGGAACTGTCATTTGAATTGTGTTTAGTATTAGCATCGTTAAAAATATCGCGCAAGATCCAGGGGTGTCTCAGTTATGGTTTAAGGTTTATAGATATGAGGCACTAGCCGATGAGCGGATATTAGACGCGTTAAGTTTGGATTAGTGTTTAGTGTTATCAAAAAATATCGTGCAAGACCCAGGGGTGCCTCAGTTATGGTTTATAGATAGGGGACACTGGCCGGTGAGCGGATATTAGACACACGTAAAGTTTAAATTAGTGAAAAGCACATTCGGGACGAATGTGATGACAGGCTGGCCGGAACTGTAGGATGTAAACCGAACTGAGGTAACACGCGGCATCTTAACAATAACATCAATGTAAGAAGACGAGAAAGAGTGGTGTTTGAGCGGGAGCTTGGGTAGTCTCAGTGGTTTAGAGCAGTCGTCCGGCAAGCGAAGGATTCGAGTCCCGGCCCAGCAAACTCCGGCTTCCGATATACTTTTTTCTCCGATTCTTACATATTTTTTATTTTAAACCCACGCATTTAATCAGACTTATTTTTATGCAGAGTGAAGTACGGAATTCATGAGCAACGTATCTACTTCCGAATTGTTCTCTGTAAAGGAGAAGATATCTCACTGTGATTAGTGATGTTGATAAAAAGTATTCACTAATTGAAAGAAATAAAAAAATGTTTAACCCCGACAGCTACATAGTAAAAAGAACGTTTTTGTTTTGAAAATATCTTCATTTTTGGCATGTAAATCTTAAAATGAGATTACGTGTTAAACAAAGATAAGTTACTTGCGTCAATATATTTTATATGTGATTCAACAAAGAAAAATATATTATTATTGTTCAAGAATAATCTTCACGAATGGAAAGCAAATATTAAATTGAGAATATATTTTTTAATGTCGGAGAAAAGATATAATTATCACTAAAATAATCATATTGTATTTCCTATTATAATATTTTAATAAAATTACAACAATGTTGAAATCCAAGACTTAACAATTTTTCCGACAAAATTATATATCGCTGCTTACATATGAAATATGTTTTTATATATATTGTTGATTTGAATATATTGAATATATTGAGTATAGTTTCAAGCAAATACAAAGTTGTTTTCCATGTACATCATCGACAACTTATTCTACTGTTGCGTTAAAATGATTCGATAGCTTTTAATAACTAATTCACTACAGTGTTCGACGACACAAAAAGATGTAAAGATACTCGCAGAATTTGTTATCTCTTCACCGTCCCCGTCCGCTTCGCGACAGCAGCCTCAGACAAACGAGCCCGTTGTCGTAATTTAATTTCGCGTCCGGGGTGTACTTCGCATTTACGAGATGCATGTAATACGTAAAAATTGGAAAGTTGAATAATGCGCGGCTCGATGACGCGACGCGATTGATTACCCTCGTAAACGAACGCTGGGGAGACGCATTATGGTCGTGAATCGGGGACGCGCAATGTATGCGGCGCAGAGTGACGATCGATATTTATCGATCGGTCTGGTCTCAAGCTAATAAATCGTGTCGACGATTGCTAGTGAGCGCAACCAAAGAAGATTAGCGGTTATGGATCGAAAGTGATTTACTCGACGGAGAAGCGTGACAAGAGCAAGAGACTGTGATTTACACCGCGATCGGAATTGAAAATTGCTTGTAGCATTCAATTTGCCCACAATCACAACGATCTTGAGCCAAACTCACCGGAGAACTATCGAAACAATTAAATTATGAGTTTGTCCGTGAAGAAGCAATTGGAGAGAAAAATTCGAGATACGTATTTCTGCGTAAAAAAAATAAATAAAAAAAGTATTTCTACGTAAAAAAAATAAAATAAAAAAAGTAAAAAGTTAATTTCGAAATACTCTCGAATACGGTTCGTATTTTTAATGAATACCTTTGCTTAATTATCTTCCGCAGTAACTTTGCGCCACACCTCTCTCTCTTTCTATTCCCTCCCTCCCTCTCTTCGCTACCCTTCTCTCACTGTCTCTCTCTCTTTGGAGGATAAGATCTTCCCAGATAAAAGCACGGGGATTGTACACGCATCGCGGAAATAGCAAGGTGGTTTCTACCGCGACGGAACACTACTGCGATACTAGCGTAAGACTATTGTAATTCCTCAAAATGCGCGGTGGAGCTTACGCCGTTTCGGGAAGCGGATCTTAAATTCAGCATGCGCTCGCGCGCAACGCGACGCGCAGCGCGACGCGACTACGGCTGGTCTGTCTTCTAGTACTGCAGGAAGAGAAGCAAAAAATAACGAAGCCGACGGGGCTCGTCGGTGTAATTTCCTCGAGGTAATAAACTAAAAGCATCTTTCCCCGGCTGCCTTCCACCGAATCTGCCCCGTGTCTTCTGTACCGGCTTGGCTCGACTCGGCTCAGCACCAGCTCGCTATCCCTCTCCTCTTCTCCCTCTCCCCTTTCTCTCTCTACCTATCTATCTATCTATCTGTATCTTTCTTCCTCTCTCCGAGGACAAAATTACTTTTACCGGCGGATAGAAGCTCGAAATAATTCGAGGGACGAGGAAGCGAAGTCGGAGAACTTAGGCAAATTCGCTCGGAGCCCTCCTTGACTTCGTCCTTTAAGTTTCGAAATTGTACACCGCTCGCGTATTAAGAGACCCGTTGCCTTGTAGAGCAGACGAGCGGACGAGAGGGTCGGGAAGGAGGGTAGGGCTAGGAAACTACGCCAGCCAGATCCTTCCGAAATAGGATACGAAGGAGAAGAGGAAGCGAAGGACGTCTCGAAGTTTTCGACTCCTTGATGACACTGCGCTGTAAAATTAATCGCGTGGAGGGAGATTTAATGGCGTGCTTTGCGGACGACGGAAATGTCAGCGGCGGCAGCCAAACGGTCTAAATTACGTCTTGTCGTCCGCGATGATTGATAATTAACTTCCAATTCTCCAATTGTCCAGGTTGAAAAAAGTGGTCCAAGTGGTATCCCTCCGCTTGAGAAGTAGCTGGATCTTCCCCTCCATTGGGGAATATCTCAAGTGGGGTTCACTCCCCCCGCATTGTTAGCGCTACTTCTGCCGGGTCGGAATTTGCCGGACTAACAATAAGATATCCTCAGTCTCGGGAACGAAGCGCTTCCTCGGCTTTGACTTCGGCTTCATTTATCCTGCCGCGCTTTCTTTACCGAAACTCCGAGGCCGTTATTTGAGAAACCGTCACGAAAGTCGAGATTCGCGATGCCTCGTTATCGATGTCGCCGTGTGTCTCTCGCGGCTTTCTTTGTGCCGGCCGACAATCCGCCGTTTCATCAATTGAATCTCACAACTTCGCCTACTTTTGTTGCGACCCCGAAGGTAGTGGAGAAGGAGAAGTGACGGAGGCTCCCGCGTATCCGGGATAGACGGAAATTCTACAAAAGGTCGCGCAACAATCAGCTTCTCCTCGAGGGGATGTGCGAGGAGAAACGCGAGTGTTGGCGGTGGCTCAGAGGTTGCTTGGGCCACTGCAGCCTGTATGCGAAAGTTTTCGAATCTCGGATAACGAGATGTTGATTCGCAACTTCTTACCGCGACTGCAAGTATAATACCTGAAAGGAGAGAGAGAGAGAGAGAGAGAGAGAAGAAGAGATAGCAAACCTTGAGCGCGCGCGCACGCTTTGACAACTCTAGACATCTTCGCTAATCTACGTCGCCGAATGGAACCTCAACTCTCTTTTTCTCTTTCTCCCTCTCTCTCTCTCTCTCTCTCTCTCTCTCTCTCTTCCTCTCTTTCTCTCGATATAGGAAAGACGATCCTAGGAAGTACTTTCCGGCGGACGCGAGTGCCATGGTAATTTGTCTCTCGACCGCACCAGACGTTATTAAAGCGGCAATTGTTGTAGACGAACAATTGCAGACGCGACGAATGAAATTACACTCTCACTGGTATACATGCTTTTGCTTCTGTCTGCTGTTTACGGTATTGCGTTACTTCTCGTATCACAGTTCTCGGTATTCTTCTCAGGTTACCACCATTTATCATACATCGAGCAAATTTTAATCAAACTTCCTCGTTTAATTGTGAGCGATCAGAAATTTATAGAAGAGGTCACATAACATAAATCCGAGATCACGCGCGAGTATGTTTATGCACGATGTACGATATCGAGCTGTGCTACTTTTATTTCCAACACAGCAATTTCCCCCTTCAAGGGGATGGGAGGGCAAGACAGAGGTTGAATTAGTGACTGTAATACCGTTGCTCCGCTGCTTTGCTCCTGTTGCGGCGTAAGATAATTACATTTATTTGAGCGCGGAACGTTGACCGTAAACTCGAATTCCTTTCCTTCCGGTCGTTCTAATGCTCGCGCGCATATACACTCCGGCTTTACATTCAATTCTTTTTATTGCCGTCGTCAATGTGTCTTCCGACGAGCATTAATGCGGGGGAGACGTCTCTCGTCCCGTCGCCTTTTAATACGTACTTACGGCGTACTCATCTTATCGTGAACCTCGGGAAACGCGTTACATGGCGCGTTAACTTTGAATAACCTATAAACCGCATCCTCAGCGAATCTACCATTCGTCGCGATGCGTTTTTGCGGATAAAAGTGCCGCAGGAACGAACATCACAGGCGGCATTAGACCTCGCCGAAGTTCTACGCGGACGATGACGTATAATTGTCGCACGAGACCATGAAAGCCGGCCGTTAATCACGCATGAACGCGCATGATTGCAGTTTCATTCGAACGTACTGTCGACTGTCAGATTAAATCTAACTATCCTCGACAATCCCTATAGGACGCAGAAAAATGTAAAAAGATATGACAAACATTTTATTGCAAATTTCCCTCCAAAAAAAAGGAATTTAAAAAGTTTGACGAATGGAGAACAGATCAGACTAATTAAAATCTAAAATCAAAAAATCTGTTCCGGAATACGTAGAAAAAGTTTTTTATTGTCAAGCTCAATTTGATATTCACTATTCGTTGAGAACTAGACTCATACACAGAAAAAAAATTAGTATTTACTCATAACTAATGTACTCAAATTAACAATCATTGTTTTATATACACGCAATGATACGTAATTTTTTTAGAAGAACTTTAAAATCTTGAATTTAAAACAAGAATGTTTCTTTTTCTATGTAGACATATAAACTAGAATAACTCAGAAAAAAATGTTTGGTATTTATAATTATAATTACATAGAAAAATAATGACTACAAATTATGACTAAAACACTATGTTTTATTAAATTTTACTGTAATATTAGTAATAACTACTTCATATGCATGTCATTACTGCCATTTTCGTGTTAGAACAATTAAAAGATGTGGCTCAAAATAGCAATAATTTTAATTAGACTAACTACTTTTTCTCTCAGTGAGATATGCCCTTTGAAGACATTTTTTTACATTTCTTCTTATCATGTTAGCGCACGCATACACAGAAGTGTATCCAGAGCTGTCACATGTGGGACCGAGTACGCGTAACTATAGTGAGTGCGGCGCAGCACACACAAGCGAAGAACTGTGTATGTGTGGGTTGCCTGTCACGAACTATAGCGCTTGGCGCTTCGGCCAGGCTCGGGCGGTGGAAGAGTGCAGACGTACAAGCTGCCGTCTCTCTCTCTCTCGACCTATAGCTATAGCTAATACTGCAAGCGACGAGAATCATGCCTAGGCCTTTTTATTATATCTCGACGCTCGCGTGTTGCTTCTCACGTGTGCGTACTTTTACTATTTAACTAATTGTTACATTAAATGGAATGTTTTTTTACACATAAAATACACCCGTCAACAAAATTATCGCATAGGTTAATTTATGTCGAAATGTCGCACAATTTTTAATAAGCATAATACCGCGAAACATTATCGTATTTGAAAATTTTTTTTTTATTTCAAAAGTGAAGTATGTACTTTAAGGAGCATATTAGTCAGATATTTTGAAATTATTCTCTCCCCTTTCTGCAGTCTTTTCACAAATAAAGACGTGTTGCGTCTTCAAAAAATTGCACAATGTGACGTATCCTACGGGATGGAATAAATTTTCTTCATAAATTTTATGATAACCATCGTAAAGTTTTTTCCCTATAATTAAGACAAAAAGCGGATTTGTGCATTTTTTTCGCGAAGTTGCGAAAAAAATATATCAAAGTTACATTTTTGTCACTTCATTTGACGCACTCTATTGAGTGGAATGAATTCTTTTCACAAATCTGATGATAATCATTCTAAAATATCAGCATTTCCTTACAAATAGAAAAATAAAGAACAGGTATACATTTCTTCCGCGATGTTGTACGGTGTATAAAAGTTACCTATACATTTTTAATCAGTATCGTGACGTGCACACACACACACACACACATAATGCGCAAGACTCGACCAGCAACTTCCTCGTGGTACGCATCGGTAATGTTAATGCTAACGGTAACTGATTAAAACTTCATCATCGGTACATTATGCCGCGGAACAAAGTTATGCACACTTCTTCTTAATTTTCTTATTTGCAAAGAAACGTTCATATTTTACAATGGTTATCGTAAGATTTGTGAAAAGAATTCATTCCAGTAGAATGCGTCAATTAAGCGATTTAAAAAAAATGCATAGCTAACTTTGATATGTCGCAACTATGCGAAAAAAAATCGTACAATCCACTTTTTTTTTAATTGTGGAGGAAAGCCTATACTTAACGATAGTTATCATGAAATTTACGGAAAAATTTATTCCACCCCGGATACATCAAATTGTGCAATTTTTTTGGAGACGCTACACATTTTTACTTGTGAAAAGACTGCGGGAAGGGAAGAGAATAAATTGAAAATCCGACTAATAGTACAGAGTACACTCCTTAAAGTACAGACTTTACTCTTGAAATATTACAAAAAGATTTCAAATACGATGTTCCGCGGTATTATACTCATTTAAAATTGTGCGAAATTTCGACATGAATTAACCTATGCGATAATTTTGTTGACGAGTGTACGTAAAGGAATTAAGAAAATAAAGAGCAGAAAAGCGTTAATGATACAGAAATGATATAAATCTATTCTTGGCCAACATGTACATATTGTCGTTCGCTTGTGTGCGCTGCGCCGCACGCACTATAGTTACGCGTACTCGGTCCCACATGTGGCAGCTCTGTGTGTATCCTTCATATGTCTTCTCGCGCGCTCGCATTGAAATACACGTTATTTATCTTGTCGCTTCACTATGCTCAGTCTCATGCTTCTCTTATATCGCGCCTTTCTAGAGTACTGTGTGACAGAGAAAGCATGTCAGTTAACATATCTCTTCTTCCTCCGATCTCACCTTCAGTGCTCGAATAGGAATGCTCAGTCTATTTTACGGCACTAATTGAATTTGACGGTTCAGAATCGACTCTTTCCGACAGAAAACGACGTTCGCACGAGACGAATGTCGCGAAACAGCTGGAGAATCTCGCTGCGCGTTCACCGATAAAAAGATTGCGGGAGGTAATGCGCCGTGAAATTCGCGGATTTTCCCGCGCGTGTAGCGCGTCGGATGCGCTGAAGATGCTCATCTTTCTCGCTCACTTTCATCCTCGTTGAATTAATCTGACCTCCAGCGGAAGCCATTAAGGGCATCCAAAACGACGTCCATAGACGTCGCTTAATGAATGGATGCCGACGTGTAATGGATGTTGTTGGCTTTGTCCTCGTGGCGGAGATGAAGAAACAACGGTATTTTGCATCGCGCTTTTTGTGCAGGAAAAAATCGAGACACCGGTTGGATATGCATGGAACTGTGCGTCTCTTGGAGATAATTCCAGACATCTCTCTCGTTCGCTCGTTGCCCTCGCGATCGTTCCCGTCGGACGTTCCATCATTGGGAGAAAAATGCGACGTCCCGTCGAACGTTCACGCGGAAGTGACGTAATTTTTCCACCGTGAACGTTCCAAATAAAGATCGAAACGTTTTTCGCAACGCGGTCTCTCAGGCGGTCGTAATTTATTTACTTCGCATCACCATCGCAGCTCGTATCGGCTTTCCCCGTTTCTCTCTCTCGACGTTTTAACTAGAGAGACTTCACTTAGGATGTTCGCAATTTTTCGTCCTCCGTTAATGCAACTGTTCGAACGTTGGCGCTCGGGCCAAGCTGAAGAAAATTAACTGCGTATGCTGGAATAATATTGAAGATCGGCGTAACGCAATCGTTGTTTCTGAAGAACTCAATCAGTTTTTACTTTCTAAGTTTCTTCGCGTGAAATTCCACTCGAAAAGTCGAATAACAATCGAATTATTTAGGATCTCGAGTAATTGTTACTTGTTTACTCGTATGTATCTGCAATTTTTATATATTATCTATTTCTCCTGTATAATTCTGTGAAACAAACGAACATTCCGAACTTCACAGATTAATTTTCAAATCTATTACAGTATAAAGTTGCTATTATTACAATTTCGTTTTCCTTTTCAATTGCATCTTATACCCGTGAAAGATATCAAACTGACTTCGCAATGCAAATGCAAACCAAGATTTTTCGTTTTTAACACAAATTAATGTCTTCTTTAACGCAAACACAACGTTTTTCGTACTTATATGATTGCGCTGTTTGATCCTTGCTTCACAGAAAGACGATTTCACGTCCACGTGCAGCGCGATAACTTCTCCTTTCCAACAGTTTTTGTGTCAAGCGGAATTATTGACGTTTATATCGATCCACGTACTCCATCGGTCGGCGCTATCCCTTTAGCGCTCTTAGGGGTAGTTACGCAACGTGTGAGTGAAAATAATATTCGTGACGCTATTTTTAGACGACCCAATAAATGAAATATGTGTGTTTTATTTAACAATTTCCGGTACTTTCTTGACAAAATGTATGTTGACTATATAATATTATTTTTTTGTGTATATAGCGATACATATCTGTATTACTATGATTACAACGATAGAACACTAGTTTCAATAAGAACTTTTCAGAAATTCAGGAGCATCCCGTACATCTCTTAGATAGCCGACGGTCCTGAGGCTAAACGCTGCGCGAGCAGTCAGTCGCGAGGCTTGACGGCTGAACAGGAGAAGCGAGGGGAGAAGAGAGTAGACATAAATCTCGAAAATAGATATAGACCAAATAGACATAGAAAGTGAGATATCAAAAGTGCAAGTGCAATTCCGAGTGCCGACTTAGACCGTCTTCGAGGCTACAATCGTCCAACTTTTGTCCCATTCGCGACACGAAATATAAACAACAGTTCGAAATAGACGGCATTCAGCAGCGCGTCGGTCATACATCTCGATGGAGAAAACTCGGAATTCGCGGCGACTTGGCTGGTGAATAATATAGGCCGCGCGGCCGACGTTGTTAGGTTTTACGGTTCTCGTGAACGGAGAGCCGCCGGCGACGATTTATGGGGCGGAAGATCGCGGCCCGCGGGGCCGCGGCAGATTAGTCAGATTGTTTGGAAATTTTCATTGGTTTCCTGCCAAGCGAGGCCACCGCCGCCGTCCCCTCCACGACCCCCCACGACTCGAGTAATACCTTGGCGCGAGCTTTCGGCCGTTTCCTGCCCACGTAGCGGCCCCCGGAAGACGCTCTATTTACGGGCCGCCTTAAGTCGCACGCGAAGCACATGCAAATGTCATGCGACGGTGGAGTGAGGAACGATGGAGGTTGTCGATCTCTCCGTCTGCTTCGACAGTCGAGCCGTGGAAGCACGGCACTCCGCCGCCGTGTCGACGCTGCGCGTCCTCGCCCGTTGATTTGTATTCCTCACCTGGACCACGTAAACGCGGCAAACGCCCCGTGAGAGAGGCGTCTCTCGACGAACAAGGTGCTCCAACGCGGTCAGGAGAATCTCTGATTTTCGTCTGCGGCGATTTCTCTCCAACTCCCTTGAGTCGGGTCTTAAAGCAACCTCGGTTCCGTAGAGGTCTGGGCCGAATTATTTATACGGATGTCTGTCGACATCTTGATGTGTACCGAAATAGTTCTGATTGTGACGAATCAACGGCTCGTCATTCGCGATGCTGCGATGTGCCGAGCGCAATTAACCTTGCACAATTAAATTGCAATTAACCTCTTGTCGAGCGCAAGTAATCTGACAGAAATGTAGTCGAAATTCTTAATTTTAATCGACTGTTTTCTACACAAAAAGACGAATTAACCATCTATCGAGTGCAAATAATCCGCTTTGAAATTAATTTGCTTTTTTAATCCTTTAAAGCTTTTTTAATACTTTAAAATTCATGGAACATCCTAGTAACTTTTTTTAATGAAATATTGTCAAAAAGACTCTAAATAGCATATTTATAAGGTTTCAACTGCCTTAAGTGGTTCTTATTGGTACCAGTGATACTTAAAGGGTTAAACAAGTTCACTTGGTCGAATCTCCAAATTTCTGATGTGCCTCTAAAACGTTCTATCGTCTTGAGGAGGTTAATCCCCGACAGGTTACCATATGGTACTATCCTTTTTTTCATAAGCTATCGAGTCGGATTAAAAACTTCTTGTATATAAGGTTCTCGCTGATCATAAGTCTGAGGTCAGAATTTCAAAATTCAAAACGGCGGATTCAACAAGTTGAATTGCAAGTTGGATTGCAAGTTTTTATATTTTTAAGCCAACATACGCAAAAATAAAGTCACGCAGGTCTTTGAACTCACTGATCATGAATCTAAGATCGGAATTACAAAATTAAAAGTGGCAAATCCAATATGGCAACTGAAATCGGTGGTTTTCATTGGCAGCAATTTTGTAATTCTTCGATTAGCGACTTCAAGAACATGAATATACACATTTTAGTATAAATTGTCTAAAGAATACCGAAAATTACTATTTTACCATTTCTAATTTTGCAAATCTGACTTCAGATTTGTGACTAGCGACCTCAAAAATATGTAACACTACATTCTTGTACACATTGGCTTAAAAATTTGCAAAATTGAAACCGCAATTTGGAATTTTGCAATTCTGTTTTCATGATTAGTGATCTCAAAAGAACCCCTGTGTACGAATTTGAAAAAAATTTTGTCGAAAAAACCTTCCTCTTTAGGAGTAATATCGTCCTCTTCATTCGCGACTCACTGACGATGCATTCACGCGATCGTCTCGAGGCGCGCCCACGTGGCGCAGGCACGGCGTGACTTTAGCGAATTAGAAATACGAACGCGCGCGCTTTTATATCATTCCACAGCCAGCTGAACGTGCGTTGCGCTCGCTTTTACCGTGACGTGCGCACGCCGTCGTTATCTCTCTCGGGTGCCGCGGACGAGCTTAAAAGTTTGCATTACGGGAAAATGGCACGTCTCCCTCGCTTTCTCGATGAACGGTTCGCGGTAGTATCTCGATATGTGACGCGACCGAGGACGCGTAATGTGGCGCAGCGACTGAATACAAATGAGCAATTTCCAACAGGAATGCGTTACGGCTTAAAACGGCTTCCCGTTCCATTAGATGAATCGCATGGATAATTAATGCAGTTACGGTCTTCCATGATATTCAATCCGCGGAAACCATCAAGCCGCGGCCGTTTAACGTTGCCCAAGGATATTGAGTGCGTGCACGCCGCGGGATGATAACCCCGTGCGCTCGCCGTGCACGCCCCGACGAAGGCATTGTGACCACCGACGTGACGTCGGTCACACGGTGTGTCTGGCCGCATGTAGTCTCTGACTCGTAATTTTTGCACGGAATTTACATGCCAGATTAATCCGCGAGGGAAATCTTATACTTTCCGCAAGAGCGTGTAAATATATTTTACGGAGTAACATTTTGTGGGATAGGAGACGTAAACGTTTAATCCCGAAATTGCGCGCGGCGTAACGCGATGCAATGATTTTCTTGCGAACAGTATTTCCTCGAAGAAACATGAAAATTCTTGAAACTGAGCCTGAGATCGCGCGGCAACGATGAACAAAGGATTTATCGTTTTCCGATAAATAGAGACACGTGGAAGCGACAGGCTTAAGGACCGTCTACAATAGGAGTGAAGTATGGCTGTATAAAGTAAAAGTAAAAAAATTGACTAATCACAGTCGAATGTGAGAAGAATAATCGATTGTCAATTTCTTATTCTTACTTCTTACAGCCATACTTCACTCGCATTGTAGACGACGGTCTTTAAGATCCATAAACTTAAAACATACCGCGCCGGATTGTACGCGCTGCGAGTTGAGTGGCAAGCGTCGTCTCCCTGCCGCCATTATCCGACTATTCTCCCGCATCGAGAGAAATATCTGCAAGGCGAAGTTCAGCCGGAACATCAAAAATTCGCCTGTTCCCTCGGGTTGAGAGCTAAATCATTTAAATTTCTGCGCAAACGACCGCGCGCGCATGCGGGCGAAACTCACGCTTTCCCGGCGGAGAAAAGTTTAAAAAATGACGACGCGAGCGCAAGCGGACGAAGGGGAGGCGGGAAAAAAAGGCGCGAGGAACGAGGTATTATCCAGTCCGTGAATCGCCGGGAAGTTTTCCGCGTTGGGGGTGATCTCGCCCGAAACTATGCTCAAACTATCGTCAAACAATCGTTGCTACTGACCTTGTTTTCGGCCCGCGCGTTATACGACGTGTCGAAAATCTTGCGGAACTTTGCCCCCTCGAAGTCTGTATATTCGCACAAAGGAATTTCCATTTTAATGGTTCTGTTTGCTTTAGCCGCGCGCAGAGTGACGGTACTTTGTCCCCGTTTATGCACCGTTGAATGGGAATATCGAGTTCGCAATTTTTGGTTTCGTAGCGCAAAAGACGTCTAAAAATAACCGAAGGGCTCGGGTTCTTTGATCGTTCGTGTAGCATTTAAACACTTGTTTCTGTGTATGAATAGCCGTTGAAACTTCAGCCGATAAACTCAGATCTGAATTCTTCTACTGAATATTATGCACGATACTAGAATGTAAGTAGAAATAGCCGCGTTATGGCTAGCTGGTTATTTTTTACTCCAACCATATTTTTTGATTGTTCTAACATGATAGTAGTAATATGTATATAATATTATTATCATTAACATTACAGTAGAATTTAATTATAAAAATTATTTTTTTGACCATAATTTATAATAATTACTTCTCTGTGTGTGATTACAGTTACAAATACTAAACAATTTTATCTCAGTATACTGAAAGAAGGATTTGGTTATCGAAATCAAAATTTGGTTAAAATCATGGATCAACGAGATATTTTGTGATTACAACAAAAAAATTTAATTGCTGCTATTTTGTTTTGTTTAGTGACTAAGTAAATATATTACTGAGAAAGTAATACGATATACATGAGATTATATTTGCGACGGCGATAGGACTGAAGAATTTAAGCGCCCGACTCCAAGCTAAAATCTGAGTATCTCATATAAGACAATCGCTTGTAATAATTATAAATAATGAGCTACTAATTAAATTTCGGAATCTGAAATAAAAATAGGAAGTTTGCTGTTTTCTAACATTCGGGAGAATACTTGATATTCCAGTTCTTGGCGATCTTTTTTGAATTACTCGCAGTTATCGATCGGCTGATTGGCGAAGTTTTAAAGTTCTCGTCGAGCAAGCTGAAAATTGTTTGCGCGTGATAGCGAAAATATTCTAGAGAGGATTTACATTTTTATTTTTCTCGATCCTGCAGCAAGCTCGTTCTAGTTGATAGGTATTACCGCTGATCAACGATAGCACATGTCACGAAAATCAACAAAATATTGCTCGCTTCCGAGGATTTCACGTTTCCTTTGTTTTTTTTTTTTTTTTTTTTTTTTTTTTTTTTTTTTTTTTT